>NW_025957545.1:0-30711 GCF_023159225.1 Perognathus longimembris pacificus
GGAGCAGCAGGAGCAAAGGTAAACAGCAGACAGACCTGAATCCTTATCTTTACAAGGTCGACCTCAGAACTTTGTTCAGTTTGTCTCGGTGACGGATAATGGAAGGAAGGGCAGGCAACTGGTCGACTTCATTTAAATAAACAAATAAAAAATAAGATAAACTCTCAGGAATAGATGAATAATAACAAAAAAATTGTAAAGTGGAGAAAGTGAGAGCGCGTGAATGCACTCAAGCAAACACAAACAGCACAGCACGATGCGTATTTTTTTTAAATTGACAAAATAAATCAAAAATAAATCAAAAATAAAAATAAGTGGAAAAGGCGAGAGTGCGTGAGCACACAGGAGCAAAGACAAGCAGCGCAGCTTGATGCGTAGTAAAAAAAATAATAAATAGACAACTGGTCGACCTCATTAGAAATAAAAACCCAAAAGATTTGATAGACAAACAAACAAACACATAAATATGGAGAGAAGGGCAGTGCGGGCAGGAGCAAAGGTAAACAGCAGACAGAACTGAATCCTTATCTTTACAAGGTCGACCTCAGAACTTTGTTCAGTTTGTCTCGGTGACGGATAATGGAAGGAAGAGCAGGAAACTGGTCGACTTCATTTAAATAAACAAATAAAAAATAAGATAAACTCTCAGGAATAAAAAATAACTAAAAAATTGTAAAGTGGAGAAAGAGATAGCGCGCGAATGCACTCAAGCAAACACAAACAGCACAGCACGATGGGTATTTTTTTTAAATTGACAAAATAAATCAAAAATAAATCAAAAATAAAAATAAGTGGAAAAGGCGAGAGTGCGCGAGCACACAGGAGCAAAGACAAGCAGCGCAGCTTGATGCGGAGTAAAAAAAATAATAAATAGACAACTGGTCGACCTCATTAGAAATAAAAACCCAAAAGATTAGATAGACAAACAAACAAACACACACATGTGGAGAGAAGGGCAGTGCACACAGGAGCAAAGGTAAACAGCAGACAGACCAGAATCCTTATCTTTACAAAGTCGACCTCAGACTTTGTTCAGTTTGTCTCGGTGACGGATAATGGAAGGAAGGGCAGGCAACTGGTCGAGTTCATTTAAATGAAGAAATAAAAAATAAGATAAACTCTCAGGAATAGATAAGTAATAAAAAAAAATTGTAAAGTGGAGAAAGCTAGCGCGCGCGAATGCACTCAAGCAAACACAAACAGCACAGCACGATGCGTATTTTTTTTTTAAATTGACAAAATAAATCAAAAACAAAAATAAGTGGAAAAGGCGAGAGTGCGCGAGCACACAGGAGCAAAGACAAGCAACTCAGCTTGATGCGTAGTAAAAAAAATAATAAATAGACAACTGGTCGACCTCATTAGAAATAAAAACCCAAAAGATTAGATAGACAAACAAACAAACACATAAATGTGGAGAGAAGTGCAGTGCGCGCAGGAGCAAAGGTAAACAGCAGACAGACCTGAATCCTTATCTTTACAAGGTCGACCTCAGAACTTTGTTCAGTTTGTCTCGGTGACGGATAATGGAAGGAAGGGCAGGCAACTGGTCGACTTCATTTAAATAAACAAATAAAAAATAAGATAAACTCTCAGGAATAGATAAATAATAACAAAAAAATTGTAAAGTGGAGAAAGCGAGAGCGCGCGAATGCACTCAAGCAAACACAAACAGCACAGCACGATGCGTATTTTTTTTAAATTGACAAAATAAATCAAAAATAAATCAAAAATAAAAATAAGTGGAAAAGGCGAGAGTGCGCGAGCATACAGGAGCAAAGACAAGCAGCGCAGCTTGATGCGTAGTAAAAAAAATAATAAATGGACAACTGGTCGACCTCATTAGAAATAAAAACCCAAAAGATTAGATAGACAAACAAACAAACACATAAATGTGGAGAGAAGGGCAGTGCGCGCAGGAGCAAAGGTAAACAGCAGACAGACCTGAATCCTTATATTTACAAGGTCGACCTCAGAACTTTGTTCAGTTTTTCTCGGTGACGGATAATGGAAGGAAGGGCAGGCAACTGGTCGACTTCATTTAAATAAACAAATAAAAAATAAGATAACCTCTCAGGAATAGATAAATAATAACAAAAAAATTGTAATGTGGAGAAAGCGAGAGCGCGCGAATGCACTCAAGCAAACACAAACAGCACAGCACGATGCGTATTTTTTTTTAAATTGACAAAATAAATCAAAAATAAAAATAAGTGGAAAAGGCGAGAGTGCGCGAGCACACAGGAGCAAAGACAAGCAGCGCAGCTTGATGCGTAGTAAAAAAAATAATAAATAGACAACTGGTCGACCTCATTAGAAATAAAAACCCAAAAGATTAGATAGACAAACAAACAAACACATAAATGTGGAGAGAAGGGCAGTGCGCGCAGGAGCAAATGTAAACAGCAGACAGACCTGAATCCTTATCTTTACAAGGTCGACCTCAGAACTTTGTTCAGTTTGTCTCGGTGACGGATAATGGAAGGAAGGGCAGGCAACTGGTCGACTTCATTTAAAGAAACAAATAAAAAATGAGATACACTCTCAGGAATAGATAAATAATAACAAAAAAATTGTAAAGTGGTGAAAGCGAGAGCGCGCGAATGCACTCAAGCAAACACAAACAGCACAGCACGATGCGTATTTTTTTTTAAATTGAGAAAATAAATCAAAAATAAATCAAAAATAAAAATAAGTGGAAAAGGCGAGAGTGCGCGAGCACACAGGAGCAAATACAAGCAGCGCAGCTTGATGCGTAGTAAAAAAAATAATAAATAGACAACAGGTCGACCTCATTAGAAATAAAAACCCAAAAGATTAGATAGACAAACAAACAAACACATAAATGTGGAGAGAAGGGCAGTGCGCGCAGGAGCAAAGGTAAACAGCAGACAGACCTGAATCCTTATCTTTACAAGGTCGACCTCAGAACTTTGTTCAGTTTGTCTCGGTGACGGATAATGGAAGGAAGGGCAGGCAACTGGTCGACTTCATTTAAATAAACAAATAAATATAAGATAAACTCTCAGGAATAGATAAATAATAACAAAAAAATTGTAAAGTGGAGAAAGTGAGAGCGCGCGAATGCACTCAAGCAAACAAAAACAGCACAGCACGATGCGTATTTTTTTTTCAAATTGACAAAATAAATCAAAAATAAATCAAAAATAAAAATAAGTGGAAAAGGCGAGAGTGCGCGAGCACACAGGAGCAAAGACAAGCAGCGCAGCTTGATGCGTAGTAAAAAAAATAATAAATAGACAACTGGTCGACCTCATTAGAAATAAAAACCCAAAAGATTAGATAGACAAACAAACAAACACATAAATGTGGAGAGAAGGGCACTGCGCGCAGGAGCCAAGGTAAACAGCAGACAGACCTGAATCCTTATCTTTACAAGGTCGACCTCAGAACTTTGTTCAGTTTGTCTCGGTGACGGATAATGGAAGGAAGGGCAGGCAACTGGTCGACTTCATTTAAATAAACAAATAAAAAATGAGATAAACTCTCAGGAATAGATAAATAATAACAAAAAATTGTAATGTGGAGAAAGCGAGAGCGCGCGAATGCACTCAAGCAAACACAAACAGCACAGCACGATGCGTATTTTTTTTTTTTAAATTGACAAAATAAATCAAAAATAAAAATAAGTGGAAAAGGCGAGAGTGCGCGAGCACACAGGAGCAAAGACAAGCAGCGCAGCTTGATGCGTAGTAAAAAAAATAATAAATAGAAAACTGGTCGACCTCATTAGAAATAAAAACCCAAAAGATTAGATAGACAAACAAACAAACACATAAATGTGGAGAGAAGGGCAGTGCGCGCAGGAGCAAAGGTAAACAGCAGACAGACCTGAACCCTTATCTTTACAAGGTCGACCTCAGAACTTTGTTCAGTTTGTCTCGGTGACTGATAATGGAAGGAAGGGCAGGCAACTGGTCGACTTCATTTAAATAAACAAATAAAAATAAGATACACTCTCAGGAATAGATAAATAATAACAAAAAAATTGTAAAGTGGAGAAAGCGAGAGCGCGCGAATGCACTCAAGCAAACACAAACAGCACAGCACGATGCGTATTTTTTTTTCAAAATTGACAAAATAAATCAAAAATAAATCAAAAATAAAAATAAGTGGAAAAGGCGAGAGTGCGCGAGCACACAGGAGCAAAGACAAGCAGCGCAGCTTGATGCGTAGTAAAAAAAATAATAAATAGACAACTGGTCGACCTCATTAGAAATAAAAATCCAAAAGATTAGATAGACAAACAAACAAACACATAAATGTGGAGAGAAGGGCAGTGCGGGCAGGAGCAAAGGTAAACAGCAGACAGACCTGAATCCTTATCTTTACAAGGTCGACCTCAGAACTTTGTTCAGTTTGTCTCGGTGACGGATAATGGAAGGAAGTGCAGGCAACTGGTCGACTTCATTTAAATAAACATATAAAAAATAAGATAAACTCTCAGGAATAGATAAATAATAACAAAAAAATTGTAAAGTGGAGAAAGCGAGAGCACGCGAATGCACTCAAGCAAACACAAACAGCACAGCACGATGCCTATTTTTTTTAAATTGACAAAATAAATAAAAAATAAATAAAAATAAAAATAAGTGGAAAAGGCGAGAGTGCGCGAGCACACAGGAGGCAAGACAAGCAGCGCAGCTTGATGCGTAGTAAAAAAAATAATAAATAGACAACTGGTCGACCTCATTAGAAATAAAAACCCAAAAGATTAGATAGACAAACAAACAAACACATAAATGTGGAGAGAAGGGCAGTGCGCGCAGGAGCCAAGGTAAACAGCAGACAGACCTGAATCCTTATCTTTACAAGGTCGACCTCAGAACTTTGTTCAGTTTGTCTCGGTGACGGATAATGGAAGGAAGGGCAGGCAACTGGTCGACTTCATTTAAATAAACAAATAAAAAAAAAGATACACTCTCAGGAATAGATAAATAATAACAAAAAAATTGTAAAGTGGAGAAAGCGAGAGCACGCGAATGCACTCAAGCAAACACAAACAGCACAGCACGATGCGTATTTTTTTTAAATTGACAAAATAAATCAAAAATAAATCAAAAATAAAAATAAGTGGAAAAGGCGAGAGTGCGCGTGCACACAGGAGCAAAGACAAGCAGCGCAGCTTGATGCGTAGTAAAAAAAATAATAAATAGACAACTGGTCGACCTCATTAGAAATAAAAACCCAAAAGATAAGATAGACAAACAAACAAACACATAAATGTGGAGAGAAGGGCAGTGCACGCAGGAGCAAAGGTAAACAGCAGACAGACCTGAATCCTTATCTTTACAAGGTCGACCTCAGAACTTTGTTCAGTTTGTCTCGGTGACGGATAATGGAAGGAAGGGCAGGCAACTGGTCGACTTCATTTAAATAAACAAATAAAAAATAAGATAAACTCTCAGGAATAGATAAATAATAACAAAAAAATTGTAAAGTGGAGAAAGCGAGAGCGCGCGAATGCACTCAAGCAAACACAAACAGCACAGCACGATGCGTATTTTTTTTTAAAATTGACAAAATAAATCAAAAATAAATCAAAAATAAAAATAAGTGGAAAAGGCGAGAGTGTGCGAGCACACAGGAGCAAAGACAAGCAGCGCAGCTTGATGCGTAGTAAAAAAAATAATAAATAGACAACTGGTCGACCTCATTAGAAATAAAAACCCAAAAGATTAGATAGACAAACAAACAAACACATAAATGTGGAGAGAAGGGCACTGCGCGCAGGAGCCAAGGTAAACAGCAGACAGACCTGAATCCTTATCTTTACAAGGTCGACCTCAGAACTTTGTTCAGTTTGTCTCGGTGAAGGATAATGGAAGGAAGGGCAGGCAACTGGTCGACTTCATTTAAATGAACAAATAAAAAATAAGATAAACTCTCAGGAATAGATAAGTAATAAAAAAAATTGTAAAGTGGAGAAAGCGAGCGCGCGCGAATGCACTCAAGCAAACACAAACAGCACAGCACGATGCGTATTTTTTTTTAAATTGACAAAATAAATCAAAAATAAAAATAAGTGGAAAAGGCGAGAGTGCGCGAGCACACAGGTGCAAAGACAAGCAACTCAGCTTTTTGCGTAGTAAAAAAAATAATAAATAGACAACTGGTCGACCTCATTCGAAATAAAAACCCAAAAGATTAGATAGACAAACAAACAAACACATAAATGTGGAGAGAAGTGCAGTGCGCGCAGGAGCAAAGGTAAACAGCAGACAGACCTGAATCCTTATCTTTACAAGGTCGACCTCAGAACTTTGTTCAGTTTGTCTCGGTGACGGATAATGGAAGGAAGGGCAGGCAACTTGTCGACTTCATTTAAAGAAACAAATAAAAAATAAGATAAACTCTCAGGAATAGATAAATAATAACAAAAAAATTGTAAAATGGAGAAAGCGAGAGCGCGCGAATGCCCTCAAGCAAACACAAACAGCACAGCACGATGCGTATTTTTTTTTAAATTGACAAAATAAATCAAAAATAAATCAAAAATAAAAATAAGTGGAAAATGCGAGAGTGCGCGAGCACACAGGAGCAAAGACAAGCAGCGCAGCTTGATGCGTAGTAAAAAAAATAATAAATAGACAACTGGTCGACCTCATTAGAAATAAAAACCCAAAAGATTAGATAGACAAACAAACAAACACATAAATGTGGAGAGAAGGGCAGTGCGCGCAGGAGCAAAGGTAAACAGCAGACAGACCTGAACCCTTATCTTTACAAGGTCGACCTCAGAACTTTGTTCAGTTTGTCTCGGTGACTGATAATGGAAGGAAGGGCAGGCAACTGGTCGACTTCATTTAAATAAACAAATAAAAATAAGATACACTCTCAGGAATAGATAAATAATAACAAAAAATTGTAAAGTGGAGAAAGCGAGAGCACGCGAATGCACTCAAGCAAACACAAACAGCACAGCACGATGCGTATTTTTTTTTCAAAATTGACAAAATAAATCAAAAATAAATCAAAAATAAAAATAAGTGGAAAAGGCGAGAGTGCGCGAGCACACAGGAGCAAAGACAAGCAGCGCAGCTTGATGCGTAGTAAAAAAAATAATAAATAGACAACTGGTCGACCTCATTAGAAATAAAAACCCAAAAGATTAGATAGACAAACAAACAAACACATAAATGTGGAGAGAAGGGCAGTGCGGGCAGGAGCAAAGGTAAACAGCAGACAGACCTGAATCCTTATCTTTACAAGGTCGACCTCAGAACTTTGTTCAGTTTGTCTCGGTGACGGATAATGGAAGGAAGGGCAGGCAACTGGTCGACTTCATTTAAATAAACAAATAAAAAATAAGATAAACTCTCAGGAATAGATAAATAATAACAAAAAAATTGTAAAGTGGAGAAAGCGAGAGCGCGCGAATGCACTCAAGCAAACACAAACAGCACAGCACGATGCGTATTTTTTTTTAAAATTGACAAAATAAATCAAAAATAAATCAAAAATAAAAATAAGTGGAAAAGGCGAGAGTGCGCGAGCACACAGGAGCAAAGACAAGCAGCGCAGCTTGATGCGTAGTAAAAAAAATAATAAATAGACAACTGGTCGACCTCATTAGAAATAAAAACCCAAAAGATTAGATAGACAAACAAACAAACACATAAATGTGGAGAGAAGGGCACTGCGCGCAGGAGCCAAGGTAAACAGCAGACAGACCTGAATCCTTATCTTTACAAGGTCGACCTCAGAACTTTGTTCAGTTTGTCTCGGTTACGGATAATGGAAGGAAGGGCAGGCAACTGGTCGACTTCATTTAAATAAACAAATAAAAAATAAGATAAACTCTCAGGAATAGATAAATAATAACAAAAAAATTGTAAAGTGGAGAAAGCGAGAGCGCGCGAATGCACTCAAGCAAACACAAACAGCACAGCACGATGCGTATTTTTTTTTAATTGACAAAATAAATCAAAAAGAAAAATAAGTGGAAAAGGCGAGAGTGCGTGAGCACACAGGAGCAAAGACAAGCAGCGCAGCTTGATGCGTAGTAAAAAAAATAATAAATAGACAACTGGTCGACCTCATTAGAAATAAAAACCCAAAAGATTAGATAGAGAAACAAACAAACACATAAATGCGGAGAGAAGGGCAGGGCGCGCAGGAGCAAAGGTAACCAGCAGACAGACCTGAATCCTTATCTTTACAAGGTCGACCTCAGAACTTTGTTCAGTTTGTCTCGGTGACGGATAATGGAAGGAAGGGCAGGCAACTGGTCGACTTCATTTAAATAAACAAATAAAAAATAAGATAAACTCAGGAATAGATAAATAATAACAAAAAAATTGTAAAGTGGAGAAAGCGAGAGCGCGCGAATGCACTCAAGCAAACACAAACAGCACAGCACGATGCGTATTTTTTTTCAAAATTGACAAAATAAATCAAAAATAAATCAAAAATAAAAATAAGTGGAAAAGGCGAGAGTGCGCGAGCACACAGGAGCAAAGACAAGCAGCGCAGCTTGATGCGTAGTAAAAAAAATAATAAATAGACAACTGGTCGACCTCATTAGAAATAAAAACCCAAAAGATTAGATAGACAAACAAACAAACACATAAATGTGGAGAGAAGGGCAGTGCGCGCAGGAGCAAAGGTAAACAGCAGACAGACCTGAATCCTTATCTTTACCAGGTCGATCTCAGAACTTTGTTCAGTTTGTTTCGGTGACGGATAATGGAAGGAAGGGCAGGCAACTGGTCGACTTAATTTGAATAAAAAAATAAAAAATAAGATAAACCCTCAGGAATAGATAAATAATAACAAAAAAATTGTAAAGTGGAGAAAGCGAGAGCGCGTGAATGCACTCAAGCAAACACAAACAGCACAGCACGATGCGTATTTTTTTTTAAATTGACAAAATAAATAAAAAATAAATCAAAAATAAAAATAAGTGGATAAGGCGAGAGTGAGCGAGCACACAGGAGCAAAGACAAGCAGCGCAGCTTGATGCGTAGTAAAAAAAATAATAAATAGACAACTGGTCGACCTCATTAGAAAGAAAAACCCAAAAGATTAGATAGACAAACAAACAAACACATAAATGTGGAGAGAAGGGCAGTGCGCGCAGGAGCAAAGGTAAACAGCAGACAGACCTGAATCCTTATCTTTACAAGGTCGACCTCAGAACTTTGTTCAGTTTGTCTCGGTGACGGATAATGGAAGGAAGGGCAGGCAACTGGTCGACTTCATTTAAATAAACAAATAAAAAATAAGATAAACTCTCAGGAATAGATAAATAATAACAAAAAAATTGTAATGTGGAGAAAGCGAGAGCGCGCGAATGCACTCAAGCAAACACAAACAGCACAGCACGATGCGTATTATTTTTTCAAATTGACAAAATAAATCAAAAATAAATCAAAAATAAAAATAAGTGGAAAAGGCGAGAGTGCGCGAGCACACAGGAGCAAAGACAAGCAGCGCAGCTTGATGCGTAGTAAAATATAATAAATAGACAACTGGTCGACCTCATTAGAAATAAAAATCCAAAAGATTAGATAGACAAACAAAAAACACATAAATGTGGAGAGAAGGGCAGTGCGGGCAGGAGCAAAGGTAAACATCAGACAGACCTGAATCCTTATCTTTACAAGGTCGACCTCAGAACTTTGTTCAGTTTGTCTCGGTGACGGATAATGGAAGGAAGTGCAGGCAACTGGTCGACTTCATTTAAATAAACATATAAAAAATAAGATAAACTCTCAGGAATAGATAAATAATAACAAAAAAATTGTAAAGTGGAGAAAGCGAGAGCACGCGAATGCACTCAAGCAAACACAAACAGCACAGCACGATGCCTATTTTTTTTAAATTGACTAAATAAATCAAAAATAAATCAAAAATAAAAATAAGTGGAAAAGGCGAGAGTGCGCGAGCACACAGGAGGCAAGACAAGCAGCGCAGCTTGATGCGTAGTAAAAAAAATAATAAATAGACAACTGGTCGACCTCATTAGAAATAAAAACCCAAAAGATTAGATAGACAAACAAACAAACACATAAATGTGGAGAGAAGGGCAGTGCGCGCAGGAGCCAAGGTAAACAGCAGACAGACCTGAATCCTTATCTTTACAAGGTCGACCTCAGAACTTTGTTCAGTTTGTCTCGGTGACGGATAATGGAAGGAAGGGCAGGCAACTGGTCGACTTCATTTAAATAAACAAATAAAAAAAAAGATACACTCTCAGGAATAGATAAATAATAACAAAAAATTTGTAAAGTGGAGAAAGCGAGAGCACGCGAATGCACTCAAGCAAACACAAACAGCACAGCACGATGCGTATTTTTTTTAAATTGACAAAATAAATCAAAAATAAATCAAAAATAAAAATAAGTGGAAAAGGCGAGAGTGCGCGTGCACACAGGAGCAAAGACAAGCAGCGCAGCTTGATGCGTAGTAAAAAAAATAATAAATAGACAACTGGTCGACCTCATTAGAAATAAAAACCCAAAAGATTAGATAGACAAACAAACAAACACATAAATGTGGAGAGAAGGGCAGTGCACGCAGGAGCAAAGGTAAACAGCAGACAGACCTGAATCCTTATCTTTACAAGGTCGACCTCAGAACTTTGTTCAGTTTGTCTCGGTGACGGATAATGGAAGGAAGGGCAGGCAACTGGTCGACTTCATTTAAATAAACAAATAAAAAATAAGATAAACTCTCAGGAATAGATAAATAATAACAAAAAAATTGTAAAGTGGAGAAAGCGAGAGCGCGCGAATGCACTCAAGCAAAAACAAACAGCACAGCACGATGCGTATTTTTTTTTAAAATTGACAAAATAAATCAAAAATAAATCAAAAATAAAAATAAGTGGAAAAGGCGAGAGTGCGCGAGCACACAGGAGCAAAGACAAGCAGCGCAGCTTGATGCGTAGTAAAAAAAATAATAAATAGACAACTGGTCGACCTCATTAGAAATAAAAACCCAAAAGATTAGATAGACAAACAAACAAACACATAAATGTGGAGAGAAGGGCACTGCGCGCAGGAGCCAAGGTAAACAGCAGACAGACCTGAATCCTTATCTTTACAAGGTCGACCTCAGAACTTTGTTCAGTTTGTCTCGGTGAAGGATAATGGAAGGAAGGGCAGGCAACTGGTCGACTTCATTTAAATAAACAAATAAAAAATAAGATACACTCTCAGGAATAGATAAATAATAACAAAAAAATTGTAAAGTGGAGAAAGCGAGAGCGCGCGAATGCACTCAAGCAAACACAAACAGCACAGCACGATGCGTATTTTTTTTAATTGACAAAATAAATCAAAAAGAAAAATAAGTGGAAAAGGCGAGAGTGCGTGAGCACACAGGAGCAAAGACAAGCAGCGCAGCTTGATGCGTAGTAAAAAAAATAATAAATAGACAACTGGTCGACCTCATTAGAAATAAAAACCCAAAAGATTAGATAGAGAAACAAACAAACACATAAATGCGGAGAGAAGGGCAGGGCGCGCAGGAGCAAAGGTAACCAGCAGACAGACCTGAATCCTTATCTTTACAAGGTCGACCTCAGAACTTTGTTCAGTTTGTCTCGGTGACGGATAATGGAAGGAAGGGCAGGCAACTGGTCGACTTCATTTAAATAAACAAATAAAAAATAAGATAAACTCAGGAATAGATAAATAATAACAAAAAAATTGTAAAGTGGAGAAAGCGAGAGCGCGCGAATGCACTCAAGCAAACACAAACAGCACAGCACGATGCGTATTTTTTTTTCAAAATTGACAAAATAAATCAAAAATAAATCAAAAATAAAAATAAGTGGAAAAGGCGAGAGTGCGCGAGCACACAGGAGCAAAGACAAGCAGCGCAGCTTGATGCGTAGTAAAAAAAATAATAAATAGACAACTGGTCGACCTCATTAGAAATAAAAACCCAAAAGATTAGATAGACAAACAAACAAACACATAAATGTGGAGAGAAGGGCAGTGCGCGCAGGAGCAAAGGTAAACAGCAGACAGACCTGAATCCTTATCTTTACCAGGTCGATCTCAGAACTTTGTTCAGTTTGTTTCGGTGACGGATAATGGAAGGAAGGGCAGGCAACTGGTCGACTTCATTTGAATAAAAAAATAAAAAATAAGATAAACTCTCAGGAATAGATAAATAATAACAAAAAAATTGTAAAGTGGAGAAAGCGAGAGCGCGTGAATGCACTCAAGCAAACACAAACAGCACAGCACGATGCGTATTTTTTTTTAAATTGACAAAATAAATAAAAAATAAATCAAAAATAAAAATAAGTGGATAAGGCGAGAGTGAGCGAGCACACAGGAGCAAAGACAAGCAGCGCAGCTTGATGCGTAGTAAAAAAAATAATAAATAGACAACTGGTCGACCTCATTAGAAAGAAAAATCCAAAAGATTAGATAGACAAACAAACAAACACATAAATGTGGAGAGAAGGGCAGTGCGCGCAGGAGCAAAGGTAAACAGCAGACAGACCTGAATCCTTATCTTTACAAGGTCGACCTCAGAACTTTGTTCAGTTTGTCTCGGTGACGGATAATGGAAGGAAGGGCAGGCAACTGGTCGACTTCATTTAAATAAACAAATAAAAAATAAGATAAACTCTCAGGAATAGATAAATAATAACAAAAAAATTGTAAAGTGGAGAAAGCGAGAGCGCGCGAATGCACTCAACCAAACACAAACAGCACAGCACGATGCGTATTATTTTTTCAAATTGACAAAATAAATCAAAAATAAATCAAAAATAAAAATAAGTGGAAAAGGCGAGAGTGCGCGAGCACACAGGAGCAAAGACAAGCAGCGCAGCTTGATGCGTAGTAAAAAAAATAATAAATAGACAACTGGTCGACCTCATTAGAAATAAAAACCCAAAAGATTAGATAGACAAACAAACAAACACATAAATGTGGAGAGAAGGGCAGTGCGCGCAGGAGCAAAGGTAAAGAGCAGACAGACCTGAATCCTTATCTTTACAAGGTCGACCTCAGAACTTTGTTCAGTTTGTCTCGGTGACGGATAATGGAAGGAAGGGCAGGCAACTGGTCGACTTCATTTAAATAAACAAATAAAAAATAAGATAAACTCTCAGGAATAGATGAATAATAACAAAAAAATTGTAAAGTGGAGAAAGCGAGAGCGCGCGAATGCACTCAAGCAAACACAAACAGCACAGCACGATGCGTATTTTTTTTAAATTGACTAAATAAATCAAAAATAAATCAAAAATAAAAATAAGTGGAAAAGGCGAGAGTGCGCGAGCACACAGGAGCAAAGACAAGCAGCGAAGCTTGATGCTTAGTAAAAAAAAATAATAAATAGACAACCGGTCGACCTAATTAGAAATAAAAACCCAAAAGATTAGATAGACAAACAAACAAACACATAAATGTGGAGAGAAGGGCAGTGCGCGCAGGAGCAAAGGTAAACAGCAGACAGACCTGAATCCTTATCTTGACAAGGTCGACCTCAGAACTTTGTTCAGTTTGTCTCGGTGACGGGTAATGGAAGAAAGGGCAGGCAACTGGTCGACTTCATTTAAATAAACAAATAAAAAATAAGATAAACTCTCAGGAATAGATAAATAATAACAAAAAAATTGTAAAGTGGAGAAAGCGAGAGCGCGCGAATGCACTCAAGCAAACACAAACAGCACAGCACGATGCGTATTTTTTTTTAAATTGACAAAATAAATCAAAAAGAAAAATAAGTGGAAAAGGCGAGAGTGCGTGAGCACACAGGAGCAAAGACAAGCAGCGCAGCTTGATGCGTAGTAAAAAAAATAATAAATAGACAACTGGTCGACCTCATTAGAAATAAAAACCCAAAAGATTAGATAGACAAACAAACAAACACATAAATGTGGAGAGAAGGGCAGGGCGCGCAGGAGCAAAGGTAACCAGCAGACAGACCTGAATCCTTATCTTTACAAGGTCGACCTCAGAACTTTGTTCAGTTTGTCTCGGTTACGGATAATGGAAGGAAGGGCAGGCAACTGGTCGACTTCATTTAAATGAACAAATAAAAAATAAGATAAACTCAGGAATAGATAAATAATAACAAAAAAATTGTAAAGTGGAGAAAGCGAGAGCGCGCGAATGCACTCAAGCAAACACAAACAGCACAGCACGATGCGTATTTTTTTTTCAAAATTGACAAAATAAATAAAAAATAAATCAAAAATAAAAATAAGTGGAAAAGGCGAGAGTGCGCGAGCACACAGGAGCAAAGACAAGAAGCGCAGCTTGATGCGTAGTAAAAAAAATAATAAATAGACAACTGGTCGACCTCATTAGAAATAAAAACCCAAAAGATTAGATAGACAAACAAACAAACACATAAATGTGGAGAGAAGGGCAGTGCTCGCAGGAGCAAAGGTAAACAGCAGACAGACCTGAATCCTTATCTTTACAAGGTCGACCTCAGAACTTTGTTCAGTTTGTCTCGGTGACGGATAATGGAAGGAAGGGCAGGCAACTGGTCGACTTCATTTAAATAAACAAATAAAAAATAAGATAAACTCTCAGGAATAGATCAATAATAACTAAAAAATTGTAAAGTGGAGAAAGCGAGAGCGCGCGAATGCACTCAAGCAAACACAAACAGCACAGCTTGATGCGTATTTTTTTTTAAATTGACAAAATAAATCAAAAATAAAAATAAGTGGAAAAGGCGAGAGTGCGCGAGCACACAGGAGCAAAGACAAGCAGCGCAGCTTGATGCGTAGTAAAAAAAAATAATAAATAGACAACCTCTCGACCTCCTTAGAAATAAAAACCCAAAAGATTAGATAGACAAACAAACAAACACATAAATGTGGAGAGAAGGGCAGTGCGCGCAGGAGCAAAGGTAAACAGCAGACAGACCTGAATCCTTATCTTTACAAGGTCGACCTCAGAACTTTGTTCAGTTTGTCTCGGTGACCGATAATGGAAGGAAGGGCAGGCAACTGGTCGACTTCATTTAAATAAACAAATAAAAAATAAGATAAACTCTCAGGAATAGATAAATAATAACAAAAAAATTGTAAAGTGGAGAAAGCGAGAGCGCGCGAATGCACTCAACCAAACACAAAAAGCACAGCACGATGCGTACTTTTTTTTAAAATTGACAAACTAAATCAAAAATAAATCAAAAATAAAAATAAGTGGAAAAGGCGAGAGTGCGCGAGCACACAGGAGCAAAGACAAGCAGCGCAGCTTGATGCGTAGTAAAAAAATAATAAATAGACAACTGGTCGACCTCATTAGAAATAAAAACCCAAAAGATTAGATTTGACAAACAAACAAACACATAAATGTGGAGAGAAGGGCAGTGCGCGCAGGAGCAAAGGTAAACAGCAGACAGACCTGAATCCTTATCTTTACAAGGTCGACCTCAGAACTTTGTTCAGTTTGTATCGGTGACCGATAATGGAAGAAAGGGCAGGCAACTGGTCGACTTCATTTAAATAAACAAATAAAAATTAAGATAAACTCTCAGAAATAGATAAATAATAACAAAAAAATTGTAAAGTGGAGAAAGCGAGAGAGCGCGAATGCACTCAAGCAAACACAAACAGCACAGCACGATGCGTATTTTTTTTAAAAATTGACAAAATAAATCAAAAATAAATCAAAAATAAAAATAAGTGGAAAAGGCGAGAGTGCGCGAGCACACAGGAGCAAAGACAAGCAGCGCAGCTTGATGCGTAGTAAAAAAAATAATAAATAGACATATGGTCGACCTCATTAGAAATAAAAACCCAAAAGATTAGATAGACAAACAAACAAACACATAAATGTGGAGAGAAGGGCAGTGCGCGCAGGAGCAAAGGTAAACAGCAGACAGACCTGAATCCTTATCTTTACAAGGTCGACCTCAGAACTTTGTTCAGTTTGTCTCGGTGACGGATAATGGAAGGAAGGGCAGGCAACTGGTCGACTTCATTTAAATAAACAAATAAAAAATAAGATAAACTCTCAGGAATAGATAAATAATAACAAAAAAATTGTAAAGTGGAGAAAGCGAGAGCGCGCGAATGCACTCAAGCAAACACAAACAGCACAGCACGATGCGTATTTTTTTTTTAATTGACAAAATAAATCAAAAATAAAAATAAGTGGAAAAGGCGAGAGTGCGCGAGCACACAGGAGCAAAGACAAGCAGCGCAGCTTGATGCGTAGTAAAAAAAATAATACATAGACAACTGGTCGACCTCATTAGAAATAAAAACCCAAAAGATTAGATAGACAAACAAACAAACACATAAATGTGGAGAGAAGGGCAGTGCGCGCAGGAGCAAAGGTAAACAGCAGACAGACCTGAATCCTTATCTTTACAAGGTCGACCTCAGAACTTTGTTCAGTTTGTCTCGGTGACGGATAATGGAAGGAAGGGCAGGCAACTGGTCGACTTCATTTAAATAAACAAATAAAAAATAAGATAAACTCTCAGGAATAGATAAATAATAACAAAAAAATTGTAAAGTGGAGAAAGCGAGAGCGCGCGAATGCACTTAAGCAAACACAAACAGCACAGCACGATGCGTATTTTTTTTAAATTGACAAAATAAATCAAAAATAAAAATAAGTGGAAAAGGCGAGAGTGCGCGAGCACACAGGAGCAAAGACAAGCAGCGCAGCTTGATGCGTAGTAAAAAAAATAATAAATAGACAACTGGTCGACCTCATTAGAAATAAAAACCCAAAAGATTAGATAGACAAACAAACAAACACATAAATGTGGAGAGAAGGGCAGTGCGGGCAGGAGCAAAGGTAAACAGCAGACAGACCTGAATCCTTATCTTTACAAGGTCGACCTCAGAACTTTGTTCAGTTTGTCTCGGTGACGGATAATGGAAGGTAGGGCAGGCAACTGGTCGTCTTCATTTAAATAAACAAATAAAAAATAAGATAAACTCTCAGGAATAGATAAATAATAACAAAGAAATTGTAAAGTGGAGAAAGCGAGAGCGCGCGAATGCACTCAAGCAAACACAAACAGCACAGCACGATGCGTATTTTTTTTAAAAATTGACAATATAAATCAAAAATAAATCAAAAATAAAAATAAGTGGAAAAGGCGAGAGTGCGCGAGCACACAGGAGCAAAGACAAGCAGCGCAGCTTGATGCGTAGTAAAAAAAATAATAAATAGACAACCTCTCGACCTCATTAGAAATAAAAACCCAAAAGATTAGATAGACAAACAAACAAACACATAAATGTGGAGAGAAGGGCAGTGCGCGCAGGAGCAAAGGTAAACAGCAGACAGACCTGAATCCTTATCTTTACAAGGTCGACCTCAGAACTTTGTTCAGTTTGTCTCGGTGACGGATAATGGAAGGAAGGGCAGGCAACTGGTCGACTTCATTTAAATAAACAAATAAAAATAAGATAAACTCTCAGGAATAGATAAATAATAACAAAAAAATTGTAAAGTGGAGAAAGCGAGAGAGCGCGAATGCACTCAAGCAAACACAAACAGCACAGCACGATGCGTATTTTTTTTAAAATTGACAAAATAAATCAAAAATAAATCAAAAATAAAAATAAGTGGAAAAGGCGAGAGTGCGCGAGCACACAGGAGCAAAGACAAGCAGCGCAGCTTGATGCGTAGTAAAAAAAATAATAAATAGACAACTGGTCGACCTCATTAGAAATAAAAACCCAAAAGATTAGATAGACAAACAAACAAACACATAAATGTGGAGAGAAGGGCAGTGCGCGCAGGAGCAAAGGTAAACAGCAGACAGACCTGAATCCTTATCTTTACAAGGTCGACCTCAGAACTTTGTTCAGTTTGTCTCGGTGACGGATAATGGAAGGAAGGGCAGGCAACTGGTCGACTTCATTTAAATAAACAAATAAAAAATAAGATAAACTCTCAGGAATAGATAAATAATAACAAAAAAATTGTAAAGTGGAGAAAGCGAGAGCGCGCGAATGCACTCAAGCAAACACAAACAGCACAGCACGATGCGTATTTTTTTTTAAATTGACAAAATAAATAAAAAATAAATCAAAAATAAAAATAAGTGGAAAAGGCGAGAGTGCGAGAGCACACAGGAGCACCGACAAGCAGCGAAGCTTGACGTGTAGTAAAAAAATAATAAATAGACAACTGGTCGACCTCATTAGAAATAAAAACACAAAAGATTAGATAGACAAACAAACAAACACATAAATGTGGAGAGAAGGGCAGTGTGCGCAGGAGAAAAGGTAAACAGCAGACAGACCTGAATCCTTATCTTTACAAGGTCGACCTCAGAACTTTGTTCAGTTTGTCTCGGTGACGGATAATGGATGGAAGGGCAGGCAACAGGTCGACTTCATTTAAATAAACAAATAAAAAATAAGATAAACTCTCAGGAATAGATAAATAATAACAAAAAATTGTAAAGTGGAGAAAGCGAGAGCGCGCGAATGCACTCAAGCAAACAGAAACAGCACAGCACGATGCGTATTTTTTTTTCAAAATTGACAAAATAAATCAAAAATAAATCAAAAATAAAAATAAGTGGAAAAGGCGAGAGTGCGCGAGCACACAGGAGCAAAGACAAGCAGCGCAGCTTGATGCGTAGTAAAAAAAATAATAAATAGACAACTGGTCGACCTCATTAGAAATAAAAATCCAAAAGATTAGATAGACAAACAAACAAACACATAAATGTGGAGAGAAGGGCAGTGCGGGCAGGAGCAAAGGTAAACAGCAGACAGACCTGAATCCTTATCTTTACAAGGTCGACCTCAGAACTTTGTTCAGTTTGTCTCGGTGACGGATAATGGAAGGAAGGGCAGGCAACTGGTCGACTTCATTTAAATGAACAAATAAAAAATAAGATAAACTCTCAGGAATAGATAAGTAATAAAAAAAATTGTAAAGTGGAGAAAGCGAGCGCGCGCGAATGCACTCAAGCAAACACAAACAGCACAGCACGATGCGTATTTTTTTTTTAAATTGACAAAATAAATCAAAAAGAAAAATAAGTGGAAATGGCGAGAGTGCGCGAGCACACAGGAGCAAAGACAAGCTGCGCAGCTTGATGCGTAGTAAAAAAAATAATAAATAGACAACTGGTCGACCTCATTAGAAATAAAAACCCAAAAGATTAGATAGACAAACAAACAAACACATAAATGTGGAGAGAAGGGCAGTGCGCGCAGGAGCAAAGGTAAACAGCAGACAGACCTGAATCCTTATCTTTACAAGGTCGACCTCAGAACTTTGTTCAGTTTGTCTCGGTGACGGATAATGGAAGGAAGGGCAGGCAACTGGTCGACTTCATATAAAGAAACAAATAAAAAATGAGATAAACTCTCAGGAATAGATAAATAATAACAAAAAAATTGTAAAGTGGAGAAAGCGAGAGTGCGCGAATGCACTCAAGCAAACACAAACAGCACAGCACGATGCGTATTTTTTTTTAAATTGAGAAAATAAATCAAAAATAAATCAAAAATAAAAATAAGTGGAAAAGGCGAGAGTGCGCGAGCACACAGGAGCAAAGACAAGCAGCGCAGCTTGATGCGTAGTAAAAAAAATAATAAATAGACAACTGGTCGACCTCATTAGAAATAAAAACCCAAAAGATTAGATAGACAAACAAACAAACACACACATGTGGAGAGAAGGGCAGTGCGCACAGGAGCAAAGGTAAACAGCAGACAGACCTGAATCCTTATCTTTACAAAGTCGACCTCAGACTTTGTTCAGTTTGTCTCGGTGACGGATAATGGAAGGAAGGGCAGGCAACTGGTCGACTTCATTTAAATGAACAAATAAAAAATAAGATAAACTCTCAGGAATAGATAAGTAATAAAAAAAATTGTAAAGTGGAGAAAGCGAGCGCGCGCGAATGCACTCAAGCAAACACAAACAGCACAGCACGATGCGTATTTTTTTTTAAATTGACAAAATAAATCAAAAATAAAAATAAGTGGAAAAGGCGAGAGTGCGCGAGCACACAGGAGCAAAGACAAGCAACTCAGCTTGCTGCGTAGTAAAAAAAATAATAAATAGACAACTGGTCGACCTCATTCGAAATAAAAACCCAAAAGATTAGATAGACAAACAAACAAACACATAAATGTGGAGAGAAGTGCAGTGCGCGCAGGAGCAAAGGTAAACAGCAGACAGACCTGAATCCTTATCTTTACAAGGTCGACCTCAGAACTTTGTTCAGTTTGTCTCGGTGACGGATAATGGAAGGAAGGGCAGGCAACTTGTCGACTTCATTTAAAGAAACAAATAAAAAATAAGATAAACTCTCAGGAATAGATAAATAATAACAAAAAAATTGTAAAATGGAGAAATCGAGAGCGCGCGAATGCCCTCAAGCAAACACAAACAGCACAGCACGATGCGTATTTTTTTTTAAATTGACAAAATAAATCAAAAATAAATCAAAAATAAAAATAAGTGGAAAAGGCGAGAGTGTGCGAGCACACAGGAGCAAAGACAAGCAGCGCAGCTTGATGCGTAGTAAAAAAAATAATAAATAGACAACTGGTCGACCTCATTAGAAATAAAAACCCAAAAGATTAGATAGACAAACAAACAAACACATAAATGTGGAGAGAAGGGCAGTGCGCTCAGGAGCAAAGGTAAACAGCAGACAGACCTGAATCCTTATCTTTACAAGGTCGACCTCAGAACTTTGTTCAGTTTGTCTCGGTGACGGATAATGGAAGGAAGGGCAGGCAACTGGTCGACTTCATTTAAATAAACAAATAAAAAATGAGATAAACTCTCAGGAATAGATAAATAATAACAAAAAATTGTAATGTGGAGAAAGCGAGAGCGCGCGAATGCACTCAAGCAAACACAAACAGCACAGCACGATGCCTATTTTTTTTTAAATTGACAAAATAAATCAAAAATAAAAATAAGTGGAAAAGGCGAGAGTGCGCGAGCACACAGGAGCAAAGACAAGCAGCGCAGCTTGATGCGTAGTAAAAAAAATAATAAATAGAAAACTGGTCGACCTCATTAGAAATAAAAACCCAAAAGATTAGATAGACAAACAAACAAACACATAAATGTGGAGAGAAGGGCAGTGCGCGCAGGAGCAAAGGTAAACAGCAGACAGACCTGAACCCTTATCTTTACAAGGTCGACCTCAGAACTTTGTTCAGTTTGTCTCGGTGACGGATAATGGAAGGAAGGGCAGGCAACTGGTCGACTTCATTTAAATAAACAAATAAAAATAAGATACACTCTCAGGAATAGATAAATAATAACAAAAAATTGTAAAGTGGAGAAAGCGAGAGCGCGCGAATGCACTCAAGCAAACACAAACAGCACAGCACGATGCGTATTTTTTTTTAAAATTGACAAAATAAATCAAAAATAAATCAAAAATAAAAATAAGTGGAAAAGGCGAGAGTGCGCGAGCACACAGGAGCAAAGACAAGCAGCGCAGCTTGATGCGTAGTAAAAAAAATAATAAATAGACAACTGGTCGACCTCATTAGAAATAAAAATCCAAAAGATTAGATAGACAAACAAACAAACACATAAATGTGGAGAGAAGGGCAGTGCGGGCAGGAGCAAAGGTAAACAGCAGACAGACCTGAATCCTTATCTTTACAAGGTCGACCTCAGAACTTTGTTCAGTTTGTCTCGGTGACGGATAATGGAAGGAAGTGCAGGCAACTGGTCGACTTCATTTAAATAAACAAATAAAAAATAAGATAAACTCTCAGGAATAGATAAATAATAACAAAAAAATTGTAAAGTGGAGAAAGCGAGAGCACGCGAATGCACTCAAGCAAACACAAACAGCACAGCACGATGCCTATTTTTTTTAAATTGACAAAATAAATAAAAATAAATAAAAAATAAAAATAAGTGGAAAAGGCGAGAGTGCGCGAGCACACAGGAGGCAAGACAAGCAGCGCAGCTTGATGCGTAGTAAAAAAAATAATAAATAGACAACTGGTCGACCTCATTAGAAATAAAAACCCAAAAGATTAGATAGACAAACAAACAAACACATAAATGTGGAGAGAAGGGCAGTGCGCGCAGGAGCCAAGGTAAACAGCAGACAGACCTGAATCCTTATCTTTACAAGGTCGACCTCAGAACTTTGTTCAGTTTGTCTCGGTGACGGATAATGGAAGGAAGGGCAGGCAACTGGTCGACTTCATTTAAATAAACAAATAAAAAAAAAGATACACTCTCAGGAATAGATAAATAATAACAAAAAAATTGTAAAGTGGAGAAAGCGAGAGCACGCGAATGCACTCAAGCAAACACAAACAGCACAGCACGATGCGTATTTTTTTTAAATTGACAAAATAAATCAAAAATAAATCAAAAATAAAAATAAGTGGAAAAGGCGAGAGTGCGCGTGCACACAGGAGCAAAGACCAGCAGCGCAGCTTGATGCGTAGTAAAAAAAATAATAAATAGACAACTGGTCGACCTCATTAGAAATAAAAACCCAAAAGATTAGATAGACAAACAAACAAACACATAAATGTGGAGAGAAGGGCAGTGCACGCAGGAGCAAAGGTAAACAGCAGACAGACCTGAATCCTTATCTTTACAAGGTCGACCTCAGAACTTTGTTCAGTTTGTCTCGGTGACGGATAATGGAAGGAAGGGCAGGCAACTGGTCGACTTCATTTAAATAAACAAATAAAAAATAAGATAAACTCTCAGGAATAGATAAATAATAACAAAAAAATTGTAAAGTTGAGAAAGCGAGAGCGCGCGAATGCACTCAAGCAAACACAAACAGCACAGCACGATGCGTATTTTTTTTTAAATTGACAAAATAAATCAAAAATAAAAATAAGTGGAAAAGGCGAGAGTGCGCGAGCACACAGGAGCAAAGACAAGCAACTCAGCTTGATGCGTAGTAAAAAAAATAATAAATAGACAACTGGTCGACCTCATTCGAAATAAAAACCCAAAAGATTAGATAGACAAACAAACAAACACATAAATGTGGAGAGAAGTGCAGTGCGCGCAGGAGCAAAGGTAAACAGCAGACAGACCTGAATCCTTATCTTTACAAGGTCGACCTCAGAACTTTGTTCAGTTTGTCTCGGTGACGGATAATGGAAGGAAGGGCAGGCAACTTGTCGACTTCATTTAAAGAAACAAATAAAAAATAAGATAAACTCTCAGGAATAGATAAATAATAACAAAAAAATTGTAAAATGGAGAAATCGAGAGCGCGCGAATGCCCTCAAGCAAACACAAACAGCACAGCACGATGCGTATTTTTTTTAAATTGACAAAATAAATCAAAAATAAATCAAAAATAAAAATAAGTGGAAAAGGCGAGAGTGTGCGAGCACACAGGAGCAAAGACAAGCAGCGCAGCTTGATGCGTAGTAAAAAAAATAATAAATAGACAACTGGTCGACCTCATTAGAAATAAAAACCCAAAAGATTAGATAGACAAACAAACAAACACATAAATGTGGAGAGAAGGGCAGTGCGCGCAGGAGCAAAGGTAAACAGCAGACAGACCTGAATCCTTATCTTTACAAGGTCGACCTCAGAACTTTGTTCAGTTTGTCTCGGTGACGGATAATGGAAGGAAGGGCAGGCAACTGGTCGACTTCATTTAAATAAACAAATAAAAAATGAGATAAACTCTCAGGAATAGATAAATAATAACAAAAAATTGTAATGTGGAGAAAGCGAGAGCGCGCGAATGCACTCAAGCAAACACAAACAGCACAGCACGATGCCTATTTTTTTTTTAAATTGACAAAATAAATCAAAAATAAAAATAAGTGGAAAAGGCGAGAGTGCGCGAGCACACAGGAGCAAAGACAAGCAGCGCAGCTTGATGCGTAGTAAAAAAAATAATAAATAGAAAACTGGTCGACCTCATTAGAAATAAAAACCCAAAAGATTAGATAGACAAACAAACAAACACATAAATGTGGAGAGAAGGGCAGTGCGCGCAGGAGCCAAGGTAAACAGCAGACAGACCTGAATCCTTATCTTTACAAGGTCGACCTCAGAACTTTGTTCAGTTTGTCTCGGTGACGGATAATGGAAGGAAGGGCAGGCAACTGGTCGACTTCATTTAAATAAACAAATAAAAAATAAGATAAACTCTCAGGAATAGATAAATAATAACAAAAAAATTGTAAAGTGGAGAAAGCGAGAGCACGCGAATGCACTCAAGCAAACACAAACAGCACAGCACGATGCGTATTTTTTTTTAAATTGACAAAATAAATCAAAAATAAATCAAAAATAAAAATAAGTGGAAAAGGCGAGAGTGCGCGAGCACACAGGAGCAAAGACAAGCAGCGCAGCTTGATGCGTAGTAAAAAAAATAATAAATAGACAACTGGTCGACCTCATTAGAAATAAAAACCCAAAAGATTAGATAGACAAACAAACAAACACATAAATGTGGAGAGAAGGGCAGTGCGCGCAGGAGCAAAGGTAAACAGCAGACAGACCTGAATCCTTATCTTTACAAGGTCGACCTCAGAACTTTGTTCAGTTTGTCTCGGTGACGGATAATGGAAGGAAGGGCAGGCAACTGGTCGACTTCATTTAAATAAACAAATAAAAAATAAGATAAACTCTCAGGAATAGATAAATAATAACAAAAAAATTGTAAAGTGGAGAAAGCGAGAGCGCGCGAATGCACTCAAGCAAACACAAACAGCACAGCACGATGCGTATTTTTTTTTAAATTGACAAAATAAATCAAAAATAAAAATAAGTGGAAAAGGCGAGAGTGCGCGAGCACACAGGAGCAAAGACAAGCAGCGCAGCTTGATGCGTAGTAAAAAAAATAATAAATAGACAACTGGTCGACCTCATTAGAAATAAAAACCCAAAAGATTAGATAGACAAACAAACAAACACATAAATGTGGAGAGAAGGGCAGTGCGCGCAGGAGCAAAGGTAAACAGCAGACAGACCTGAATCCTTATCTTTACAAGGTCGACCTCAGAACTTTGTTCAGTTTGTCTCGGTGACGGATAATGGAAGGAAGGGCAGGCAACTGGTCGACTTCATTTAAATAAACAAATAAAAAATAAGATAAACTCTCAGGAATAGATAAATAATAACAAAAAAATTGTAAAGTGGAGAAAGCGAGAGCACGCGAATGCACTCAAGCAAACACAAACAGCACAGCACGATGCGTATTTTTTTTAAATTGACAAAATAAATCAAAAATAAATCAAAAATAAAAATAAGTGGAAAAGGCGAGAGTGCGCGAGCACACAGGAGCAAAGACAAGCAGCGCAGCTTGATGCGTAGTAAAAAAAATAATAAATAGACAACTGGTCGACCTCATTAGAAATAAAAACCCAAAAGATTAGATAGACAAACAAACAAACACATAAATGTGGAGAGAAGGGCAGTGCGCGCAGGAGCAAAGGTAAACAGCAGACAGACCTGAATCCTTATCTTTACAAGGTCGACCTCAGAACTTTGTTCAGTTTGTCTCGGTGACGGATAATGGAAGGAAGGGCAGGCAACTGGTCGACTTCATTTAAATAAACAAATAAAAAATAAGATAAACTCTCAGGAATAGATAAATAATAACAAAAAAATTGTAAAGTGGAGAAAGCGAGAGCGCGCGAATGCACTCAAGCAAACACAAACAGCACAGCACGATGCGTATTTTTTTTTAAATTGACAAAATAAATCAAAAATAAAAATAAGTGGAAAAGGCGAGAGTGCGCGAGCACACAGGAGCAAAGACAAGCAGCGCAGCTTGATGCGTAGTAAAAAAAATAATAAATAGACAACTGGTCGACCTCATTAGAAATAAAAACCCAAAAGATTAGATAGACAAACAAACAAACACATAAATGTGGAGAGAAGGGCAGTGCGCGCAGGAGCAAAGGTAAACAGCAGACAGACCTGAATCCTTATCTTTACAAGGTCGACCTCAGAACTTTGTTCAGTTTGTCTCGGTGACGGATAATGGAAGGAAGGGCAGGCAACTGGTCGACTTCATTTAAATAAACAAATAAAAAATAAGATAAACTCTCAGGAATAGATAAATAATAACAAAAAAATTGTAAAGTGGAGAAAGCGAGAGCACGCGAATGCACTCAAGCAAACACAAACAGCACAGCACGATGCGTATTTTTTTTTAAATTGACAAAATAAATCAAAAATAAATCAAAAATAAAAATAAGTGGAAAAGGCGAGAGTGCGCGAGCACACAGGAGCAAAGACAAGCAGCGCAGCTTGATGCGTAGTAAAAAAAATAATAAATAGACAACTGGTCGACCTCATTAGAAATAAAAACCCAAAAGATTAGATAGACAAACAAACAAACACATAAATGTGGAGAGAAGGGCAGTGCGCGCAGGAGCAAAGGTAAACAGCAGACAGACCTGAATCCTTATCTTTACAAGGTCGACCTCAGAACTTTGTTCAGTTTGTCTCGGTGACGGATAATGGAAGGAAGGGCAGGCAACTGGTCGACTTCATTTAAATAAACAAATAAAAAATAAGATAAACTCTCAGGAATAGATAAATAATAACAAAAAATTGTAAAGTGGAGAAAGCGAGAGCGCGCGAATGCACTCAAGCAAACACAAACAGCACAGCACGATGCGTATTTTTTTTTAAATTGACAAAATAAATCAAAAATAAAAATAAGTGGAAAAGGCGAGAGTGCGCGAGCACACAGGAGCAAAGACAAGCAGCGCAGCTTGATGCGTAGTAAAAAAAATAATAAATAGACAACTGGTCGACCTCATTAGAAATAAAAACCCAAAAGATTAGATAGACAAACAAACAAACACATAAATGTGGAGAGAAGGGCAGTGCGCGCAGGAGCAAAGGTAAACAGCAGACAGACCTGAATCCTTATCTTTACAAGGTCGACCTCAGAACTTTGTTCAGTTTGTCTCGGTGACGGATAATGGAAGGAAGGGCAGGCAACTGGTCGACTTCATTTAAATAAACAAATAAAAAATAAGATAAACTCTCAGGAATAGATAAATAATAACAAAAAAATTGTAAAGTGGAGAAAGCGAGAGCGCGCGAATGCACTCAAGCAAACACAAACAGCACAGCACGATGCGTATTTTTTTTTAAATTGACAAAATAAATCAAAAATAAATCAAAAATAAAAATAAGTGGAAAAGGCGAGAGTGCGCGAGCACACAGGAGCAAAGACAAGCAGCGCAGCTTGATGCGTAGTAAAAAAAATAATAAATAGACAACTGGTCGACCTCATTAGAAATAAAAACCCAAAAGATTAGATAGACAAACAAACAAACACATAAATGTGGAGAGAAGGGCAGTGCGCGCAGGAGCAAAGGTAAACAGCAGACAGACCTGAATCCTTATCTTTACAAGGTCGACCTCAGAACTTTGTTCAGTTTGTCTCGGTGACGGATAATGGAAGGAAGGGCAGGCAACTGGTCGACTTCATTTAAATAAACAAATAAAAAATAAGATAAACTCTCAGGAATAGATAAATAATAACAAAAAAATTGTAAAGTGGAGAAAGCGAGAGCGCGCGAATGCACTCAAGCAAACACAAACAGCACAGCACGATGCCTATTTTTTTTAAATTGACAAAATAAATCAAAAATAAAAATAAGTGGAAAAGGCGAGAGTGCGCGAGCACACAGGAGCAAAGACAAGCAGCGCAGCTTGATGCGTAGTAAAAAAAATAATAAATAGACAACTGGTCGACCTCATTAGAAATAAAAACCCAAAAGATTAGATAGACAAACAAACAAACACATAAATGTGGAGAGAAGGGCAGTGCGCGCAGGAGCAAAGGTAAACAGCAGACAGACCTGAATCCTTATCTTTACAAGGTCGACCTCAGAACTTTGTTCAGTTTGTCTCGGTGACGGATAATGGAAGGAAGGGCAGGCAACTGGTCGACTTCATTTAAATAAACAAATAAAAATAAGATACACTCTCAGGAATAGATAAATAATAACAAAAAATTGTAAAGTGGAGAAAGCGAGAGCGCGCGAATGCACTCAAGCAAACACAAACAGCACAGCACGATGCGTATTTTTTTTAAAATTGACAAAATAAATCAAAAATAAATCAAAAATAAAAATAAGTGGAAAAGGCGAGAGTGCGCGAGCACACAGGAGCAAAGACAAGCAGCGCAGCTTGATGCGTAGTAAAAAAAATAATAAATAGACAACTGGTCGACCTCATTAGAAATAAAAACCCAAAAGATTAGATAGACAAACAAACAAACACATAAATGTGGAGAGAAGGGCAGTGCGGGCAGGAGCAAAGGTAAACAGCAGACAGACCTGAATCCTTATCTTTACAAGGTCGACCTCAGAACTTTGTTCAGTTTGTCTCGGTGACGGATAATGGAAGGAAGGGCAGGCAACTGGTCGACTTCATTTAAATAAACAAATAAAAAATAAGATAAACTCTCAGGAATAGATAAATAATAACAAAAAAATTGTAAAGTGGAGAAAGCGAGAGCACGCGAATGCACTCAAGCAAACACAAACAGCACAGCACGATGCGTATTTTTTTTAAAATTGACAAAATAAATCAAAAATAAATCAAAAATAAAAATAAGTGGAAAAGGCGAGAGTGCGCGAGCACACAGGAGCAAAGACAAGCAGCGCAGCTTGATGCGTAGTAAAAAAAATAATAAATAGACAACTGGTCGACCTCATTAGAAATAAAAACCCAAAAGATTAGATAGACAAACAAACAAACACATAAATGTGGAGAGAAGGGCAGTGCGCGCAGGAGCCAAGGTAAACAGCAGACAGACCTGAATCCTTATCTTTACAAGGTCGACCTCAGAACTTTGTTCAGTTTGTCTCGGTGACGGATAATGGAAGGAAGGGCAGGCAACTGGTCGACTTCATTTAAATAAACAAATAAAAAAAAGATACACTCTCAGGAATAGATAAATAATAACAAAAAAATTGTAAAGTGGAGAAAGCGAGAGCACGCGAATGCACTCAAGCAAACACAAACAGCACAGCACGATGCGTATTTTTTTTAAATTGACAAAATAAATCAAAAATAAATCAAAAATAAAAATAAGTGGAAAAGGCGAGAGTGCGCGAGCACACAGGAGCAAAGACAAGCAGCGCAGCTTGATGCGTAGTAAAAAAAATAATAAATAGACAACTGGTCGACCTCATTAGAAATAAAAACCCAAAAGATTAGATAGACAAACAAACAAACACATAAATGTGGAGAGAAGGGCAGTGCACGCAGGAGCAAAGGTAAACAGCAGACAGACCTGAATCCTTATCTTTACAAGGTCGACCTCAGAACTTTGTTCAGTTTGTCTCGGTGACGGATAATGGAAGGAAGGGCAGGCAACTGGTCGACTTCATTTAAATAAACAAATAAAAAATAAGATAAACTCTCAGGAATAGATAAATAATAACAAAAAAATTGTAAAGTGGAGAAAGCGAGAGCGCGCGAATGCACTCAAGCAAACACAAACAGCACAGCACGATGCGTATTTTTTTTTAAAATTGACAAAATAAATCAAAAATAAATCAAAAATAAAAATAAGTGGAAAAGGCGAGAGTGCGCGAGCACACAGGAGCAAAGACAAGCAGCGCAGCTTGATGCGTAGTAAAAAAAATAATAAATAGACAACTGGTCGACCTCATTAGAAATAAAAACCCAAAAGATTAGATAGACAAACAAACAAACACATAAATGTGGAGAGAAGGGCAGTGCGCGCAGGAGCAAAGGTAAACAGCAGACAGACCTGAATCCTTATCTTTACAAGGTCGACCTCAGAACTTTGTTCAGTTTGTCTCGGTGACGGATAATGGAAGGAAGGGCAGGCAACTGGTCGACTTCATTTAAATAAACAAATAAAAAATAAGATAAACTCTCAGGAATAGATAATAATAACAAAAAAATTGTAAAGTGGAGAAAGCGAGAGCGCGCGAATGCACTCAAGCAAACACAAACAGCACAGCACGATGCGTATTTTTTTTTAAATTGACAAAATAAATCAAAAATAAATCAAAAATAAAAATAAGTGGAAAAGGCGAGAGTGCGCGAGCACACAGGAGCAAAGACAAGCAGCGCAGCTTGATGCGTAGTAAAAAAAATAATAAATAGACAACTGGTCGACCTCATTAGAAATAAAAACCCAAAAGATTAGATAGACAAACAAACAAACACATAAATGTGGAGAGAAGGGCAGTGCGCGCAGGAGCAAAGGTAAACAGCAGACAGACCTGAATCCTTATCTTTACAAGGTCGACCTCAGAACTTTGTTCAGTTTGTCTCGGTGACGGATAATGGAAGGAAGGGCAGGCAACTGGTCGACTTCATTTAAATAAACAAATAAAAAATAAGATAAACTCTCAGGAATAGATAAATAATAACAAAAAAATTGTAAAGTGGAGAAAGCGAGAGCGCGCGAATGCACTCAAGCAAACACAAACAGCACAGCACGATGCGTATTTTTTTTTTCAAAATTGACAAAATAAATCAAAAATAAAAATAAGTGGAAAAGGCGAGAGTGCGCGAGCACACAGGAGCAAAGACAAGCAGCGCAGCTTGATGCGTAGTAAAAAAAATAATAAATAGACAACTGGTCGACCTCATTAGAAATAAAAACCCAAAAGATTAGATAGACAAACAAACAAACACATAAATGTGGAGAGAAGGGCAGTGCGCGCAGGAGCAAAGGTAAACAGCAGACAGACCTGAATCCTTATCTTTACAAGGTCGACCTCAGAACTTTGTTCAGTTTGTCTCGGTGACGGATAATGGAAGGAAG
>NW_025957546.1:0-57471 GCF_023159225.1 Perognathus longimembris pacificus
AAATGAATTCGACCAGTTGCCTGCCCTTCCTTCCATTATCCGTCACCGAGACAACTGAACAAAGTTCTGAGGTCGACCTTGTAAAGATAAGGATTCAGGTCTGTCTGCTGTTTACCTTTGCTCCTGCGCGCACTGCCCTTCTCTCCACATTTATGTGTTTGTTTGTTTGTCTATCTAATCTTTTGGGTTTTTATTTCTAATGAGGTCGACCAGTTGTCTATGTATTATTTTTTTTACTATGCATCAAGCTGCGCTGCTTGTCTTTGCTCCTTGTGTGCTCGCGCACTCTCGCCTTTTCCACTTATTTTTATTTTTGATTTATTTTGTCAATTTTAAAAAAAAATACGCATCATGCTGTGCTGTTTGTGTTTGCTTGAGTGCAATCGCGCGCTCTCGCTTTCTCCACTTTACAATTTTTTTTTTATTATTTATCTATTCCTGAGAGTTTATCTTATTTTTTATTTGTTTATTTAAATGAAGTCGACCAGTTGCCTGCCCTTCCTTCCATTATCCGTCACCGAGACAAACTGAACAAAGTTCTGAGGTCGACCTTGTAAAATAAGGATTCAGGTCTGTCTGCTGTTTACCTTTGCTCCTGCGCGCACTGCCCTTCTCTCCACATTTATGTGTTTGTTTGTTTGTCTATCTAATCTTTTGGGTTTTTATTTCTAATGAGGTCGACCAGTTGTCTATTTATTATTTTTTTTACTACGCATCAAGCTGCGCTGCTTGTCTTTGCTCCTGTGTGCTCGCGCACTCTCGCCTTTTCCACTTATTTTTATTTTTGATTTATTTTGTCAATTTTAAAAAAAAATACGCATCGTGCTGTGCTGTTTGTGTTTGCTTGAGTGCATTCGCGCGCTCTCGCTTTCTCCACTTTACAATTTTTTGTTATTATTTATCTATTCCTGAGAGTATATCTTATATTTTATTTGTTTATTTAAATGAAGTCGACCAGTTGTCTGCCCTTCCTTCCATTATCCGTCACCGAGACAAACTGAACAAAGTTCTGAGGTCGACCTTGTAAAGATAAGGATTCAGGTCTGTCTGCTGTTTACCTTTGCTCCTGCACGCACTGCCCTTCTCTCCACAATTTATGTGTTTGTTAGTTTGTCTATCTAATCTTTTGGGTTTTTATTTCTAAGAGGTCGACCAGTTGTCTATTTATTATTTTTTTTACTACGCATCAAGCTGCGCTGCTTGTCTTTGCTCCTGTGTGCTCGCGCACTCTCGCCTTTTCCACTTATTTTTATTTTTGATTTATTTTTGATTTATTTTGTCAATTTTTAAAAAAATACGCATCGTGCTGTGCTGTTTGTGTTTGCTTGAGTGCATGCGCGCGCTCTCGCTTTCTCCACTTTACAATTTTTTTTATTATTTATCTATTCCTGAGAGTTTATCTTATTTTTTATTTGTTTATTTAAATGAAGTCGACCAGTTGCCTGCCCTTCCTTCCATTATCCGTCACCGAGACAAACTGAACAAAGTTCTGAGGTCGACCTTGTAAAGATAAGGATTCAGGTCTGTCTGCTGTTTACCTTTGCTCCTGCGCGCACTGCCCTTCTCTCCACATTTATGTGTTTGTTTGTTTGTCTATCTATCTTTTGGGTTTTTATTTCTAATGAGGTCGACCAGTTGTCTGTTTTATTATTTTTTTACTACGCATCAAGCTGCGCTGCTTGTCTTTGCTCCTGTGTGCTCGCGCACTCTCGCCTTTTCCACTTATTTTTATTTTTTATTAATTTTTGATTTATTTTGTCAATTTTTTTAAAAAATACGCATCGTGCTGTGCTGTTTGTGTTTGCTTGAGTGCATTCGCGCGCTCTCGCTTTCTCCACTTTACAATTTTTTTGTTATTATTTATCTATTCCTGAGAGTTTATCTTATTTTTTATTTGTTTATTTAAATGAAGTCGACCAGTTGCCTGCCCTTCCTTCCATTATCCGTCACCGAGACAAACTGAACAAAGTTCTGAGGTCGACCTTGTAAAGATAAGGATTCAGGTCTGTCTGCTGTTTACCTTTGCTCCTGCGCGCACTGCCCTTCTCTCCACATTTATGTGTTTGTTTGTTTGTCTATCTAATCTTTTGGGTTTTTATTTCTAATGAGGTCGACCAGTTGTCTATGTATTATTTTTTTTACTATGCATCAAGCTGCGCTGCTTGTCTTTGCTCCTGTGTGCTCGCGCACTCTCGCCTTTTCCACTATTTTTATTTTTGATTTATTTTGTCAATTTTAAAAAAAAATACGCACCGTGCTGTGCTGTTTGTGTTTGCTTGAGTGCAATCGCGCGCTCTCGCTTTCTCCACTTTACAATTTTTTTGTTATTATTTATCTATTCCTGAGAGTTTATCTTATTTTTTATTTGTTTATTTAATGAAGTCGACCAGTTGCCTGCCCTTCCTTCCATTATCCGTCACCGAGACAAACTGAACAAAGTTCTGAGGTCGACCTTGTAAAGATAAGGATTCAGGTCTGTCTGCTGTTTACCTTTGCTCCTGCGCGCACTGCCCTTCTCTCCACATTTATGTGTTTGTTTGTTTGTCTATCTAATCTTTTGGTTTTTATTTCTAATGAGGTCGACCAGTTGTCTATTTATTATTTTTTTTACTACGCATCAAGCTGCGCTGCTTGTCTTTGCTCCTGTTTGCTCGCGCACTCTCGCCTTTCCACTTATTTTTATTTTGATTTATTTTGTCAATTTTTTTAAAAAATACGCATCGTGCTGTGCTGTTTGTGTTTGCTTGAGTGCATTCGCGCGCTCTCGCTTTCTCCACTTTACAATTTTTTTGTTATTATTTATCTATTCCTGAGAGTTTATCTTATTTTTTATTTGTTTATTTAAATGAAGTCGACCAGTTGCCTGCCCTTCCTTCCATTATCCGTCACCGAGACAAACTGAACAAAGTTCTGAGGTCGACCTTGTAAAGAAAAGGATTCAGGTCTGTCTGCTGTTTACCTTTGCTCCTGCGCGCACTGCCCTTCTCTCCACATTTATGTGTTTGTTTGTTTGTCTATCTAATCTTTTGGGTTTTTATTTCTAATGAGGTCGACCAGTTGTCTATGTATTATTTTTTTTTACTACGCATCAAGCTGCGCTGCTTGTCTTTGCTCCTGTGTGCTCGCGCACTCTCGCCTTTTCCACTTATTTTTATTTTTGATTTATTTTGTCAATTTTAAAAAAAATACGCATCGTTGCTGTGCTGTTTGTGTTTTGCTTGAGTGCATTCGCGCGCTCTCGCTTCTCCACTTTACAATTTTTTTGTTATTATTTATCTATTCCTTAGAGTTTATCTTATTTTTTATTTGTTTATTTAAATGAAGTCGACCAGTTGCCTGCCCTTCCTTCCATTATCCGTCACCGAGACAAACTGAACAAAGTTCTGAGGTCGACCTTGTAAAGATAAGGATTCAGGTCTGTCTGCTGTTTACCTTTGCTCCTGCCCGCACTGCCCTTCTCTCCACATTTATGTGTTTGTTTGTTTGTCTATCTAATCTTTTCGGTTTTTATTTCTAATGAGGTCGACCAGTTGTCTATTTATTATTTTTTTACTACGCATCAAGCTGCGCTGCTTGTCTTTGCTCCTTTGTGCTCGCGAACTCTCGCCTTTTCCACTTATTTTTATTTTTGATTTGTTTTTGATTTATTTTGTCAATTTTAAAAAAAATACGCATCGTGCTGTGCTGTTTGTGTTTGCTTGAGTGCATTCGCGCGCATTCGCTTTCTCCACTTTACAATTTTTTTGTTATTATTTATCTATTCCTGAGAGTTTATCTTATTTTTTATTTGTTTATTTAAATGAAGTCGACCAGTTGCCTGCCCTTCCTTCCATTATCCGTCACCGAGACAAACTGAACAAAGTTCTGAGGTCGACCTTGTAAAGATAAGGATTCAGGTCTGTCTGCTGTTTACCTTTGCTCCTGCGCGCACTGCCCTTCTCTCCACATTTATGTGTTTGTTTGTTTGTCTATCTAATCTTTTGGGTTTTTATTTCTAATGAGGTAGACCAGTTGTCTATGTATTATTTTTTTCACTACGCATCAAGCTGCGCTGCTTGTCTTTGCTCCTGTGTGCTCGCGCACTCTCGCCTTTTCAACTTATTTTTATTTTTGATTTATTTTGTCAATTTAAAAAAAAAATACGCATCGTGCTGTGCTGTTTGTGTTTGCTTGAGTGCAATCGCGCGCTCTCGCTTTCTCCACTTTACAATTTTTTTGTTATTATTTATCTATTCCTGAGAGTTTATCTTATTTTTTAATTGTTTATTTAAATGAAGTGGACCAGTTGCCTGCCCTTCCTTCCATTATCCGTCACCGAGACAAACTGAACAAAGTTCTGAGGTCGACCTTGTAAAGATAAGGATTCAGGTCTGTCTGCTGTTTACCTTTGCTCATGCGCGCACTGCCCTTCTCTCCACATTTATGTGTTTGATTGTTTGTCTATCTAATCTTTTGGGTTTTTATTTCTAATGAGGTCGACCAGTTGTCTATTTATTATTTATTTTACTACGCATCAAGCTGCGCTGCTTGTCTTTGCTCCTGTGTGCTCGCGCACTCTCGCCTTTTCCACTTATTTTATTTTTGATTTATTTTGTCAATTTTAAAAAAAATACGCATCGTGCTGTGCTGTTTGTGTTTGCTTGAGTGCATTCGCGCGCTCTCGCTTTCTCCACTTTACAATTTTTTTGTTATTATTTATCTATTCCTGAGAGTTTATCTTATTTTTTATTTGTTTATTTAAATGAAGTCGACCAGTTGCCTGCCCTTCCTTCCATTATCCGTCACCGAGACAAACTGAACAAAGTTCTGAGGTCGACCTTGTAAAGATAAGGATTCAGATCTGTCTGCTGTTTACCTTTGCTCCTGTGCGCACTGCCCTTCTCTCCACATTTATGTGTTTGTTTGTTTGTCTATCTAATCTTTTGGGTTTTTATTTCTAATGAGGTCGACCAGTTGTCTATTTATTATTTTTTTTACTACGCATCAAGCTGCGCTGCTTGTCTTTGCTCCTGTTTGCTCGCGCACTCTCGCCTTTCCACTTATTTTTATTTTTGATTTATTTTTGACTTATTTTGTCAATTTTTAAAAAAAATACGCATCGTGCTGTGCTGTTTGTGTTTGCTTGAGTGCATTCACGCGCTCTCGCTTTCTCCACTTTACAATTTTTTTGTTATTATTTATCTATTCCTGAGAGTTTATCTTATTTTTTATTTGTTTATTTAAATGAAGTCGACCAGTTGCCTGCCCATCCTTCCATTATCCATCACCGAGACAAACTGAACAAAGTTCTGAGGTCGACCTTGTAAAGATAAGGATTCAGGTCTGTCTGCTGTTTACCTTTGCTCCTGCGCGCACTGCCCTTCTCTCCACATTTATGTGTTTGTTTGTTTGTCTATCTAATCTTTTGGGTTTTTATTTCTAATGAGGTCGACCAGTTGTGTATTTATTATTTTTTTTACTACGCATCAAGCTGCGCTGCTTGTCTTTGCTCCTGTGTGCTCGCGCACTCTCGCCTTTTCCACTTATTTTATTTTTGATTTATTTTTGATTTATTTTGTCAATTTTAAAAAAAATACGCATTGTGCTGTGCTGTTTGTGTTTGGTTGAGTGCATTCGCGCGCTCTCGCTTTCTCCACTTTTCAATTTTTTTGTTATTATTTATCTATTCCTGAGAGTTTATCTTATTATTTATTTGTTTATTTAAATGAAGTCGACCAGTTGCCTGCCCTGCCTTCCATTATCCGTCACCGAGACAAACTGAACAAAGTTCTGAGGTCGACCTTGTAAAGATAAGGATTCAGGTCTGTCTGCTGTTTACCTTTGCTCCTGCGCGCACTGCCCTTCTCTCCACATTTATGTGTTTGTTTGTTTGTCTATCTAATCTTTTGGGATTTTATTTCTAATTAGGTCGACCAGTTGTCTATTTATTATTTTTTTTACTCCGCATCAAGCTGCGCTGCTTGTCTTTGCTCCTGTGTGCTCGCGCACTCTCGCCTTTTCCACTTATTTTTATTTTTGATTTATTTTTGACTTATTTTGTCAATTTTTAAAAAAAATACGCATCGTGCTGTGCTGTTTGTGTTTGCTTGAGTGCATTCGCGCGCTCTCGCTTTCTCCACTTTACAATTTTTTTGTTATTATTTATCTATTCCTGAGAGTGTATCTTATTTTTTATTTGTTTATTTAAATGAAGTCGACCAGTTGCCTGCCCTTCCTTCCATTATCCATCACCGAGACAAACTGAACAAAGTTCTGAGGTCGACCTTGTAAAGATAAGGATTCAGGTCTGTCTGCTGTTTACCTTTGCTCCTGCGCGCACTGCCCTTCTCTCCACATTTATGTGTTTGTTTGTTTGTCTATCTAATCTTTTGGGTTTTTATTTCTAATGAGGTCGACCAGTTGTGTATTTATTATTTTTTTTACTACGCATCAAGCTGCGCTGCTTGTCTTTGCTCCTGTGTGCTCGCGCACTCTCGCCTTTTCCACTTATTTTATTTTTGATTTATTTTTGATTTATTTTGTCAATTTTAAAAAAAAATACGCATTGTGCTGTGCTGTTTGTGTTTGGTTGAGTGCATTCGCGCGCTCTCGCTTTCTCCACTTTTCAATTTTTTTGTTATTATTTATCTATTCCTGAGAGTTTATCTTATTATTTATTTGTTTATTTAAATGAAGTCGACCAGTTGCCTGCCCTGCCTTCCATTATCCGTCACCGAGACAAACTGAACAAAGTTCTGAGGTCGACCTTGTAAATATTAGGATTCAGGGCTGTCTGTTGTTTACCTTTGCTCATGCGCGCACTGCCCTTCTCTCCACATTTATGTGTTTGATTGTTTGTCTATCTAATCTTTTGGGTTTTTATTTCTAATGAGGTCGACCAGTTGTCTATTTATTATTTATTTTACTACGCATCAAGCTGCGCTGCTTGTCTTTGCTCCTGTGTGCTCGCGCACTCTCGCCTTTTCCACTTATTTTATTTTTGATTTATTTTGTCAATTTTAAAAAAAATACGCATCGTGTTGTGCTGTTTGTGTTTGCTTGAGTGCATTCGCGCGCTCTCGCTTTCTCCACTTTACAATTTTTTTGTTATTATTTATCTATTCCTGAGAGTTTATCTTATTTTTTATTTGTTTATTTAAATGAAGTCGACCAGTTGCCTGCCCTTCCTTCCATTATCCGTCACCGAGACAAACAGAACAAAGTTCTGAGGTCGGCCTTGTAAAGATAAGGATTCAGATCTGTCTGCTGTTTACCTTTGCTCCTGTGCGCACTGCCCTTCTCTCCACATTTATGTGTTTGTTTGTTTGTCTATCTAATCTTTTGGGTTTTTATTTCTAATGAGGTCGACCAGTTGTCTATTTATTATTTTTTTTACTACGCATCAAGCTGCGCTGCTTGTCTTTGCTCCTGTTTGCTCGCGCACTCTCGCCTTTCCACTTATTTTTATTTTTGATTTATTTTTGATTTATTTTGTCAATTTAAAAAAAAAATACGCATCGTGCTGTGCTGTTTGTGTTTGCTTGAGTGCAATCGCGCGCTCTCGCTTTCTCCACTTTACAATTTTTTTGTTATTATTTATCTATTCCTGAGAGTTTATCTTATTTTTTATTTGTTTATTTAAATGAAGTCGACCAGTTGCCTGCCCTTCCTTCCATTATCCATCACCGAGACAAACTGAACAAAGTTCTGAGGTCGACCTTGTAAAGATAAGGATTCAGGTCTGTCTGCTGTTTACCTTTGCTCCTGCGCGCACTGCCCTTCTCTCCACATTTATGTGTTTGTTTGTTTGTCTATCTAATCTTTTGGGTTTTTATTTCTAATGAGGTCGACCAGTTGTGTATTTATTATTTTTTTTTACTACGCATCAAGCTGCGCTGCTTGTCTTTGCTCCTGTGTGCTCGCGCACTCTCGCCTTTTCCACTTATTTTATTTTTGATTTATTTTTGATTTATTTTGTCAATTTAAAAAAAAATACGCATCGTGCTGTGCTGTTTGTGTTTGCTTGAGTGCATTCGCGTGCTCTCGCTTTCTCCACTTTTCAATTTTTTTGTTATTATTTATCTATTCCTGAGAGTTTATCTTATTATTTATTTGTTTATTTAAATGAAGTCGACCAGTTGCCTGCCCTGCCTTCCATTATCCGTCACCGAGACAAACTGAACAAAGTTCTGAGGTCGACCTTGTTAATATTAGGATTCAGGGCTGTCTGTTGTTTACCTTTGCTCCTGCGCGCACTGCCCTTCTCTCCACATTTATGTGTTTGTTTGTTTGTCTATCTAATCTTTTGGGTTTTTATTTCTAATGAGGTCGACCAGTTGTCTATTTATTATTTTTTTTACTACGCATCAAGCTGCGCTGCTTGTCTTTGCTCCTGTGTGCTCGCGCACTCTCGCCTTTTCCACTTATTTTTATTTTTGATTTATTTTGTCAATTTTAAAAAAAAATACGCATCGTGCTGTGCTGTTTGTGTTTGCTTGAGTGCATTCGCGCGCTCTCGCTTTCTCCACTTTACAATTTTTTGTTATTATTTATCTATTCCTGAGAGTATATCTTATATTTTATTTGTTTATTTAAATGAAGTCGACCAGTTGTCTGCCCTTCCTTCCATTATCCGTCACCGAGACAAACTGAACAAAGTTCTGAGGTCGACCTTGTAAAGATAAGGATTCAGGTCTGTCTGCTGTTTACCTTTGCTCCTGCACGCACTGCCCTTCTCTCCACATTTATGTGTTTGTTAGTTTGTCTATCTAATCTTTTGGGTTTTTATTTCTAATGAGGTCGACCAGTTGTCTATTTATTATTTTTTTTACTACGCATCAAGCTGCGCTGCTTGTCTTTGCTCCTGTGTGCTCGCGCACTCTCGCCTTTTCCACTTATTTTTATTTTTGATTTATTTTTGATTTATTTTGTCAATTTTTAAAAAAAATACGCATCGTGCTGTGCTGTTTGTGTTTGCTTGAGTGCATTCGCGCGCTCTCGCTTTCTCCACTTTACAATTTTTTTTATTATTTATCTATTCCTGAGAGTTTATCTTATTTTTTATTTGTTTATTTAAATGAAGTCGACCAGTTGCCTGCCCTTCCTTCCATTATCCGTCACCGAGACAAACTGAACAAAGTTCTGAGGTCGACCTTGTAAAGATAAGGATTCAGGTCTGTCTGCTGTTTACCTTTGCTCCTGCGCGCACTGCCCTTCTCTCCACATTTATGTGTTTGTTTGTTTGTCTATCTAATCTTTTGGGTTTTTATTTCTAATGAGGTCGACCAGTTGTCTGTTTATTATTTTTTTTACTACGCATCAAGCTGCGCTGCTTGTCTTTGCTCCTGTGTGCTCGCGCACTCTCGCCTTTTCCACTTATTTTTATTTTTTATTAATTTTTGATTTATTTTGTCAATTTTTTTAAAAAATACGCATCGTGCTGTGCTGTTTGTGTTTGCTTGAGTGCATTCGCGCGCTCTCGCTTTCTCCACTTGACAATTTTTTTGTTATTATTTATCTATTCCTGAGAGTTTATCTTATTTTTTATTTGTTTATTTAAATGAAGTCGACCAGTTGCCTGCCCTTCCTTCCATTATCCGTCACCGAGACAAACTGAACAAAGTTCTGAGGTCGACCTTGTAAAGATAAGGATTCAGGTCTGTCTGCTGTTTACCTTTGCTCCTGCGCGCACTGCCCTTCTCTCCACATTTATGTGTTTGTTTGTTTGTCTATCTAATCTTTTGGGTTTTTATTTCTAATGAGGTCGACCAGTTGTCTATGTATTATTTTTTTTACTATGCATCAAGCTGCGCTGCTTGTCTTTGCTCCTGTGTGCTCGCGCACTCTCGCCTTTTCCACTTATTTTTATTTTTGATTTATTTTGTCAATTTTAAAAAAAAATACGCATCATGCTGTGCTGTTTGTGTTTGCTTGAGTGCAATCGCGCGCTCTCGCTTTCTCCACTTTACAATTTTTTTGTTATTATTTATCTATTCCTGAGAGTTTATATTATTTTTTATTTGTTTATTTAAATGAAGTCGACCAGTTGCCTGCCCTTCCTTCCATTATCCGTCACCGAGACAAACTGAACAAAGTTCTGAGGTCGACCTTGTAAAGATAAGGATTCAGGTCTGTCTGCTGTTTACCTTTGCTCCTGCGCGCACTGCCCTTCTCTCCACATTTATGTGTTTGTTTGTTTGTCTATCTAATCTTTTGGGTTTTTATTTCTAATGAGGTCGACCAGTTGTCTATTTATTATTTTTTTTACTACGCATCAAGCTGCGCTGCTTGTCTTTGCTCCTGTTTGCTCGCGCACTCTCGCCTTTCCACTTATTTTTATTTTTGATTTATTTTGTCAATTTTTTTAAAAAATACGCATCGTGCTGTGCTGTTTGTGTTTGCTTGAGTGCATTCGCGCGCTCTCGCTTTCTCCACTTTACAATTTTTTTGTTATTATTTATCTATTCCTGAGAGTTTATCTTATTTTTTATTTGTTTATTTAAATGAAGTCGACCAGTTGCCTGCCCTTCCTTCCATTATCCGTCACCGAGACAAACTGAACAAAGTTCTGAGGTCGACCTTGTAAAGAAAAGGATTCAGGTCTGTCTGCTGTTTACCTTTGCTCCTGCGCGCACTGCCCTTCTCTCCACATTTATGTGTTTGTTTGTTTGTCTATCTAATCTTTTGGGTTTTTATTTCTAATGAGGTCGACCAGTTGTCTATGTATTATTTTTTTTACTACGCATCAAGCTGCGCTGCTTGTCTTTGCTCCTGTGTGCTCGCGCACTCTCGCCTTTTCCACTTATTTTTATTTTTGATTTATTTTGTCAATTTTAAAAAAAATACGCATCGTGCTGTGCTGTTTGTGTTTGCTTGAGTGCATTCGCGCGCTCTCGCTTTCTCCACTTTACAATTTTTTTGTTATTATTTATCTATTCCTGAGAGTTTATCTTATTTTTTATTTGTTTATTTAAATGAAGTCGACCAGTTGCCTGCCCTTCCTTCCATTATCCGTCACCGAGACAAACTGAACAAAGTTCTGAGGTCGACCTTGTAAAGATAAGGATTCAGGTCTGTCTGCTGTTTACCTTTGCTCCTGCCCGCACTGCCCTTCTCTCCACATTTATGTGTTTGTTTGTTTGTCTATCTAATCTTTTCGGTTTTTATTTCTAATGAGGTCGACCAGTTGTCTATTTATTATTTTTTTTACTACGCATCAAGCTGCGCTGCTTGTCTTTGCTCCTTTGTGCTCGCGAACTCTCGCCTTTTCCACTTATTTTTATTTTTGATTTGTTTTTGATTTATTTTGTCAATTTTAAAAAAAAATACGCATCGTGCTGTGCTGTTTGTGTTTGCTTGAGTGCATTCGCGCGCTCTCGCTTTCTCCAGTTTACAATTTTTTTGTTATTATTTATCTATTCCTGAGAGTTTATCTTATTTTTTATTTGTTTATTTAAATGAAGTCGACCAGTTGCCTGCCCTTCCTTCCATTATCCGTCACCGAGACAAACTGAACAAAGTTCTGAGGTCGACCTTGTAAAGATAAGGATTCAGGTCTGTCTGCTGTTTACCTTTGCTCCTGCGCGCACTGCCCTTCTCTCCACATTTATGTGTTTGTTTGTTTGTCTATCTAATCTTTTGGGTTTTTATTTCTAATGAGGTAGACCAGTTGTCTATGTATTATTTTTTTCACTACGCATCAAGCTGCGCTGCTTGTCTTTGCTCCTGTGTGCTCGCGCACTCTCGCCTTTTCCACTTATTTTTATTTTTGATTTATTTTGTCAATTTAAAAAAAAAATACGCATCGTGCTGTGCTGTTTGTGTTTGCTTGAGTGCAATCGCGCGCTCTCGCTTTCTCCACTTTACAATTTTTTTGTTATTATTTATCTATTCCTGAGAGTTTATCTTATTTTTTATTTGTTTATTTAAATGAAGTGGACCAGTTGCCTGCCCTTCCTTCCATTATCCGTCACCGAGACAAACTGAACAAAGTTCTGAGGTCGACCTTGTAAAGATAAGGATTCAGGTCTGTCTGCTGTTTACTTTGCTCATGCGTGCACTGCCCTTCTCTCCACATTTATGTGTTTGATTGTTTGTCTATCTAATCTTTTGGGTTTTTATTTCTAATGAGGTCGACCAGTTGTCTATTTATTACTTATTTTACTACGCATCAAGCTGCGCTGCTTGTCTTTGCTCCTGTGTGCTCGCGCACTCTCGCCTTTTCCACTTATTTTATTTTTGATTTATTTTGTCAATTTTAAAAAAAATACGTATCGTGTTGTGCTGTTTGTGTTTGCTTGAGTGCATTCGCGCGCTCTCGCTTTCTCCACTTTACAATTTTTTTGTTATTATTTATCTATTCCTGAGAGTTTATCTTATTTTTTATTTGTTTATTTAAATGAAGTCGACCAGTTGCCTGCCCTTCCTTCCATTATCCGTCACCGAGACAAACTGAACAAAGTTCTGAGGTCGACCTTGTAAAGATAAGGATTCAGATCTGTCTGCTGTTTACCTTTGCTCCTGTGCGCACTGCCCTTCTCTCCACATTTATGTGTTTGTTTGTTTGTCTATCTAATCTTTTGGGTTTTTATTTTTAATGAGGTCGACCAGTTGTCTATTTATTATTTTTTTTACTACGCATCAAGCTGCGCTGCTTGTCTTTGCTCCTGTTTGCTCGCGCACTCTCGCCTTTCCACTTATTTTTATTTTTGATTTATTTTTGACTTATTTTGTCAATTTTTAAAAAAAATACGCATCGTGCTGTGCTGTTTGTGTTTGCTTGAGTGCATTCGCGCGCTCTCGCTTTCTCCACTTTACAATTTTTTTGTTATTATTTATCTATTCCTGAGAGTTTATCTTATTTTTTATTTGTTTATTTAAATGAAGTCGACCAGTTGCCTGCCCTTCCTTCCATTATCCATCACCGAGACAAACTGAACAAAGTTCTGAGGTCGACCTTGTAAAGATAAGGATTCAGGTCTGTCTGCTGTTTACCTTTGCTCCTGCGCACACTGCCCTTCTCTCCACATTTATGTGTTTGTTTGTTTGTCTATCTAATCTTTTGGGTTTTTATTTCTAATGAGGTCGACCAGTTGTGTATTTATTATTTTTTTTACTACGCATCAAGCTGCGCTGCTTGTCTTTGCTCCTGTGTGCTCGCGCACTCTCGCCTTTTCCACTTATTTTATTTTTGATTTATTTTTGATTTATTTTGTCAATTTTAAAAAAAATACGCATTGTGCTGTGCTGTTTGTGTTTGGTTGAGTGCATTCGCGCGCTCTCGCTTTCTCCACTTTTCAATTTTTTTGTTATTATTTATCTATTCCTGAGAGTTTATCTTATTATTTATTTGTTTATTTAAATGAAGTCGACCAGTTGCCTGCCCTGCCTTCCATTATCCGTCACCGAGACAAACTGAACAAAGTTCTGAGGTCGACCTTGTAAAGATAAGGATTCAGGTCTGTCTGCTGTTTACCTTTGCTCCTGCGCGCACTGCCCTTCTCTCCACATTTATGTGTTTGTTTGTTTGTCTATCTAATCTTTTGGGTTTTTATTTCTAATTAGGTCGACCAGTTGTCTATTTATTATTTTTTTTACTCCGCATCAAGCTGCGCTGCTTGTCTTTGCTCCTGTGTGCTCGCGCACTCTCGCCTTTTCCACTTATTTTTATTTTTGATTTATTTTTGACTTATTTTGTCAATTTTTAAAAAAAATACGCATCGTGCTGTGCTGTTTGTGTTTGCTTGAGTGCATTCGCGCGCTCTCGCTTTCTCCACTTTACAATTTTTTTGTTATTATTTATCTATTCCTGAGAGTTTATCTTATTTTTTATTTGTTTATTTAAATGAAGTCGACCAGTTGCCTGCCCTTCCTTCCATTATCCATCACCGAGACAAACTGAACAAAGTTCTGAGGTCGACCTTGTAAAGATAAGGATTCAGGTCTGTCTGCTGTTTACCTTTGCTCCTGCGCGCACTGCCCTTCTCTCCACATTTATGTGTTTGTTTGTTTGTCTATCTAATCTTTTGGGTTTTTATTTCTAATGAGGTCGACCAGTTGTGTATTTATTATTTTTTTTACTACGCATCAAGCTGCGCTGCTTGTCTTTGCTCCTGTGTGCTCGCGCACTCTCGCCTTTTCCACTTATTTTATTTTTGATTTATTTTTGATTTATTTTGTCAATTTTAAAAAAAATACGCATTGTGCTGTGCTGTTTGTGTTTGGTTGAGTGCATTCGCGCGCTCTCGCTTTCTCCACTTTTCAATTTTTTTGTTATTATTTATCTATTCCTGAGAGTTTATCTTATTATTTATTTGTTTATTTAAATGAAGTCGACCAGTTGCCTGCCCTGCCTTCCATTATCCGTCACCGAGACAAACTGAACAAAGTTCTGAGGTCGACCTTGTAAATATTAGGATTCAGGGCTGTCTGTTGTTTACCTTTGCTCCTGCGCGCACTGCCCTTCTCTCCACATTTATGTGTTTGTTTGTTTGTCTATCTAATCTTTTGGGTTTTTATTTCTAATGAGGTCGACCAGTTGTCTATTTATTATTTTTTTTACTATGCATCAAGCTGCGCTGCTTGTCTTTGCTCCTGTGTGCTCGCGCACTCTCGCCTTTTCCACTTATTTTTATTTTTGATTTGTTTTTGATTTATTTTGTCAATTTTAAAAAAAAATACGCATCGTGCTGTGCTGTTTGTGTTTGCTTGAGTGCATTCGCGCGCTCTCGCTTTCTCCACTTTACAATTTTTTTGTTATTATTTATCTATTCCTGAGAGTTTATCTTATTTTTTATTTGTTTATTTAAATGAAGTCGACCAGTTGCCTGCCCTTCCTTCCATTATCCGTCACCGAGACAAACTGAACAAAGTTCTGAGGTCGACCTTGTAAAGATAAGGATTCAGGTCTGTCTGCTGTTTACCTTTGCTCCTGCGCGCACTGCCCTTCTCTCCACATTTATGTGTTTGTTTGTTTGTCTATCTAATCTTTTGGGTTTTTATTTCTAATGAGGTAGACCAGTTGTCTATGTATTATTTTTTTCACTACGCATCAAGCTGCGCTGCTTGTCTTTGCTCCTGTGTGCTCGCGCAATCTCGCCTTTTCCACTTATTTTTATTTTTGATTTATTTTGTCAATTTAAAAAAAAAATACGCATCGTGCTGTGCTGTTTGTGTTTGCTTGAGTGCAATCGCGCGCTCTCGCTTTCTCCACTTTACAATTTTTTTGTTATTATTTATCTATTCCTGAGAGTTTATCTTATTTTTTATTTGTTTATTTAAATGAAGTGGACCAGTTGCCTGCCCTTCCTTCCATTATCCGTCACCGAGACAAACTGAACAAAGTTCTGAGGTCGACCTTGTAAAGATAAGGATTCAGGTCTGTCTGCTGTTTACCTTTGCTCATGCGCGCACTGCCCTTCTCTCCACATTTATGTGTTTGATTGTTTGTCTATCTAATCTTTTGGGTTTTTATTTCTAATGAGGTCGACCAGTTGTCTATTTATTATTTATTTTACTACGCATCAAGCTGCGCTGCTTGTCTTTGCTCCTGTGTGCTCGCGCACTCTCGCCTTTTCCACTTATTTTATTTTTGATTTATTTTGTCAATTTTAAAAAAAATACGCATCGTGTTGTGCTGTTTGTGTTTGCTTGAGTGCATTCGCGCGCTCTCGCTTTCTCCACTTTACAATTTTTTTGTTATTATTTATCTATTCCTGAGAGTTTATCTTATTTTTTATTTGTTTATTTAAATGAAGTCGACCAGTTGCCTGCCCTTCCTTCCATTATCCGTCACCGAGACAAACTGAACAAAGTTCTGAGGTCGACCTTGTAAAGATAAGGATTCAGATCTGTCTGCTGTTTACCTTTGCTCCTGCCCGCACTGCCCTTCTCTCCACATTTATGTGTTTGTTTGTTTGTCTATCTAATCTTTTCGGTTTTTATTTCTAATGAGGTCGACCAGTTGTCTATTTATTATTTTTTTTACTACGCATCAAGCTGCGCTGCTTGTCTTTGCTCCTTTGTGCTCGCGAACTCTCGCCTTTTCCACTTATTTTTATTTTTGATTTGTTTTTGATTTATTTTGTCAATTTTAAAAAAAAATACGCATCGTGCTGTGCTGTTTGTGTTTGCTTGAGTGCATTCGCGCGCTCTCGCTTTCTCCACTTTACAATTTTTTTGTTATTATTTATCTATTCCTGAGAGTTTATCTTATTTTTTATTTGTTTATTTAAATGAAGTCGACCAGTTGCCTGCCCTTCCTTCCATTATCCGTCACCGAGACAAACTGAACAAAGTTCTGAGGTCGACCTTGTAAAGATAAGGATTCAGGTCTGTCTGCTGTTTACCTTTGCTCCTGCGCGCACTGCCCTTCTCTCCACATTTATGTGTTTGTTTGTTTGTCTATCTAATCTTTTGGGTTTTTATTTCTAATGAGGTAGACCAGTTGTCTATGTATTATTTTTTTCACTACGCATCAAGCTGCGCTGCTTGTCTTTGCTCCTGTGTGCTCGCGCACTCTCGCCTTTTCCACTTATTTTTATTTTTGATTTATTTTTGACTTATTTTGTCAATTTTTAAAAAAAATACGCATCGTGCTGTGCTGTTTGTGTTTGCTTGAGTGCATTCGCGCGCTCTCGCTTTCTCCACTTTACAATTTTTTTGTTATTATTTATCTATTCCTGAGAGTTTATCTTATTTTTTATTTGTTTATTTAAATGAAGTCGACCAGTTGCCTGCCCTTCCTTCCATTATCCATCACCGAGACAAACTGAACAAAGTTCTGAGGTCGACCTTGTAAAGATAAGGATTCAGGTCTGTCTGCTGTTTACCTTTGCTCCTGCGCGCACTGCCCTTCTCTCCACATTTATGTGTTTGTTTGTTTGTCTATCTAATCTTTTGGATTTTTATTTCTAATGAGGTCGACCAGTTGTGTATTTATTATTTTTTTTACTACGCATCAAGCTGCGCTGCTTGTCTTTGCTCCTGTGTGCTCGCGCACTCTCGCCTTTTCCACTTATTTTATTTTTGATTTATTTTTGATTTATTTTGTCAATTTTAAAAAAAATACGCATTGTGCTGTGCTGTTTGTGTTTGGTTGAGTGCATTCGCGCGCTCTCGCTTTCTCCACTTTTCAATTTTTTTGTTATTATTTATCTATTCCTGAGAGTTTATCTTATTTTTTATTTGTTTATTTAAATGAAGTCGACCAGTTGCCTGCCCTTCCTTCCATTATCCATCACCGAGACAAACTGAACAAAGTTCTGAGGTCGACCTTGTAAAGATAAGGATTCAGGTCTGTCTGCTGTTTACCTTTGCTCCTGCGCGCACTGCCCTTCTCTCCACATTTATGTGTTTGTTTGTTTGTCTATCTAATCTTTTGGGTTTTTATTTCTAATGAGGTCGACCAGTTGTGTATTTATTATTTTTTTTACTACGCATCAAGCTGCGCTGCTGGTCTTTGCTCCTGTGTGCTCGCGCACTCTCGCCTTTTCCACTTATTTTATTTTTGATTTATTTTTGATTTATTTTGTCAATTTTAAAAAAAATACGCATTGTGCTGTGCTGTTTGTGTTTGGTTGAGTGCATTCGCGCGCTCTCGCTTTCTCCACTTTTCAATTTTTTTGTTATTATTTATCTATTCCTGAGAGTTTATCTTATTATTTATTTGTTTATTTAAATGAAGTCGACTAGTTGCCTGCCCTGCCTTCCATTATCCGTCACCGAGACAAACTGAACAAAGTTCTGAGGTCGACCTTGTAAAGATAAGGATTCAGGTCTGTCTGCTGTTTACCTTTGCTCCTGCGCGCACTGCCCTTCTCTCCACATTTATGTGTTTGTTTGTTTGTCTATCTAATCTTTTGGGTTTTTATTTCTAATTAGGTCGACCAGTTGTCTATTTATTATTTTTTTTACTACGCATCAAGCTGCGCTGCTTGTCTTTGCTCCTGTGTGCTCGCGCACTCTCGCTTTTTCCACTTATTTTTATTTTTGATTTATTTTGTCAATTTAAAAAAAAATACGCATCGTGCTGTGCTGTTTGTGTTTGCTTGAGTGCATTCGCGCGCTCTCGCTTTCTCCACTTTACAATTTTTTAGTTATTATTGATCTATTCCTGAGAGTTTATCTTATTTTTTATTTGTTTATTTAAATGAAGTCGACCAGTTGCCTGCCCTTCCTTCCATTATCCGTCACCGAGACAAACTGAACAAAGTTCTGAGGTCGACCTTGTAAAGATAAGGATTCAGGTCTGTCTGCTGTTTACCTTTGCTCCTGCGCGCACTGCCCTTCTCTCCACATTTATGTGTTTGATTGTTTGTCTATCTAATCTTTTGGGTTTTTATTTCTAATGAGGTCGACCAGTTGTCTATTTATTATTTTTTTTACTACGCATCAAGCTGCGCTGCTTGTCTTTGCTCCTGTGTGCTCGCGCACTCTCGCCTTTTCCACTTATTTTATTTTTGATTTATTTTTGATTTATTTTGTCAATTTTAAAAAAAATACTCATCCTGCTGTGCTGTTTGTGTTTGCTTGAGTGCATTCGCGCGCTCTCGCTTTCTCCACTTTACAATTTTTTGTTATTATTTATCTATTCCTGAGAGTTTATCTTATTTTTTATTTGTTTATTTAAATAAAGTCGACCAGTTGCCTGCCCTTCCTTCCATTATCCGTCACCGAGACAAACTGAACAAAGTTCTGAGGTCGACCTTGTAAAGATAAGGATTCAGGTCTGTCTGCTATTTACCTTTGCTCCTGCGCGCACTGCCCTTCTCTCCACATTTATGTGTTTGTTTGTTTGTCTATCTAATCTTTTGGGTTTTTATTTCTAATGAGGTCGACCAGTTGTCTATTTATTATTTTTTTTACTACGCATCAAGCTGCGCTGCTTGTCTTTGCTCCTGTGTGCTCACGCACTCCCGCCTTTTCCACTTATTTTTATTTTTGATTTATTTTTGATTTATTTTGTCAATTTTAAAAAAAAATACGCATCGTGCTGTGCTGTTTGTGTTTGCTTGAGTGCATTCGCGCGCTCTCGCTTTCTCCACTTTACAATTTTTTTGTTATTATTTATCTATTCCTGAGAGTTTATCTTATTTTTTATTTGTTTATTTAAATGAAGTCGACCAGTTGCCTGCCCTTCCTTCCATTATCGGTCACCGAGACAAACTGAACAAAGTTCTGAGGTCGACCTTGTAAAGATAAGGATTCAGGTCTGTCTGCTGTTTACCTTTGCTCTTGCGCGCACTGCCCTTCTCTCCACATTTATGTGTTTGTTTGTTTGTCTATCTAATCTTTTGGGTTTTTATTTCTAATGAGGTCGACCAGTTGTCTGTTTATTATTTTTTTTGCTACGCATCAAGCTGCGCTGCTTGTCTTTGCTCCTGTGTGCTCGCGCACTCTCGCCTTTTCCACTTATTTTTATTTTTGATTTATTTTTTATTTATTTTGTCAATTTAAAAAAAATACGCATCGTGCTGTGCTGTTTGTGTTTGCTTGAGTGCATTCGCGCGCTCTCGCTTTCTCCACTTTACAATTTTTTTGTTATTATTTATCTATTCCTGAGAGTTTATCTTATTTTTTATTTGTTTATTTAAATGAAGTCGACCAGTTGCATGCCCTTCCTTCCATTATCCGTCACCGAGACAAACTGAACAAAGTTCTGAGGTCGACCTTGTAAAGATAAGGATTCAGGTCTGTCTGCTGTTTACCTTTGCTCCTGCGCGCACTGCCCTTCTCTCCACATTTATGTGTTTGTTTGTTTGTCTACCTAATCTTTTGGGTTTTTATTTCTAATGAGGTCGACAAGTTGTCTATTTATTATTTTTTTTACTACGCATCAAGCTGCGCTGCTTGTCTTTGCTCCTGTGTGCTCGCGCACTCTCGCCTTTTCCACTTATTTTTATTTTTGTTTTATTTTTGATTTATTTTGTCAATTTTAAAAAAAATACGCATCGTGCTGTGCTGTTTGTGTTTGCTTGAGTGCATTCGCGCGCTCTCGCTTTCTCCACTTTACAATTTTTTTGTTATTATTTATCTATTCCTGAGAGTTTATCTTATTTTTATTTGTATATTTAAATGAAGTCGACCAGTTGCCTGCCCTTCCTTCCATTATCCGTCACCGGGACAAACTGAACAAAGTTCTGACGTCGACCTTGTAAAGATAAGGATTCAGGTCTGTCTGCTGTTTACCATTGCTCCTGCGCGCACTGCCCTTCTCTACACATTTATGTGTTTGTTTGTTTGTCTATCTAATCTTTTGGGTTTTTATTTCTAATGAGGTCGACCAGTTGTCTATGTATTATTTTTTTTACTACGCATCAAGCTGTGCTGCTTGTCTTTGCTCCGGTGTGCTCGAGCACTCTCGTCTTTTCCACTTATTTTATTTTTGATTTATTTTTGATTTATTTTGTCAATTTAAAAAAAAAATACGCATCGTGCTGTGCTGTTTGTGTTTGCTTGAGTGCATTCGCGCGCTCTCGCTTTCTGCACTTTTCAATTTTTTTGTTATTATTTATCTATTCCTGAGAGTTTATCTTATTATTTATTTGTTTATTTAAATGAAGTCGACCAGTTGCCTGCCCTGCCTTCCATTATCCGTCACCGAGACAAACTGAACAAAGTTCTGAGGTCGACCTTGTAAATATTAGGATTCAGGGCTGTCTGTTGTTTACCTTTGCCCCTGCGCGCACAGCCCTTCTCTCCACATTTATGTGTTTGTTTGTTTGTCTATCTAATCTTTTGGGTTTTTATTTCTAATGAGGTCGACCAGTTGTCTATTTATTATTTTTTTTACTACGCATCAAGCTGCGCTGCTTGTCTTTGCTCCTGTGTGCTCGCGCACTCTCGCCTTTTCCACTTATTTTTATTTTTGATTTATTTTGTCAATTTAAAAAAAAAATACGCATCTTGCTGTGCTGTTTGTGTTTGCTTGAGTGCATTCGCGCGATCTCGCTTTCTCCACTTTACAATTTTTTGTTATTATTTATCTATTCCTGAGAGTATATCTTATTTTTTATTTGTTTATTTAAATGAAGTCGACCAGTGGCCTGCCCTTCCTTCCATTATCGGTCACCGAGACAAACTGAACAAAGTTCTGAGGTCGACCTTGTAAAGATAAGGATTCAGGTCTGTCTGCTGTTTACCTTTGCTCCTGCGCGCACTGCCCTTCTCTCCACATTTATGTGTTTGTTTGTTTGTCTATCTAATCTTTTGGGTTTTTATTTCTAATGAGGTCGACCAGTTGTCTATTTATTATTTTTTTTACTCCGCATCAAGCTGCGCTGCTTGTCTTTGCTCCTGTGTGCTCGCGCACTCTCGCCTTTTCCACTTATTTTTATTTTTGATTTATTTTTTATTTATTTTGTCAATTTTTAAAAAAAATACGCATCGTGCTGTGCTGTTTGTGTTTGCTTGAGTGCATTCGCGCGCTCTCGCTTTCTCCACTTTACAATTTTTTTTATTATTTATCTATTCCTGAGAGTTTATCTTATTTTTTATTTGTTTATTTAAATGAAGTCGACCAGTTGCCTGCCCTTCCTTCCATTATCCGTCACCGAGACAAACTGAACAAAGTTCTGAGGTCGACCTTGTAAAGATAAGGATTCAGGTCTGTCTGCTGTTTACCTTTGCTCCTGCGCGCACTGCCCTTCTCTCCACTTTTATGTGTTTGTTTGTTTGTCTATCTAATCTTTTGGGTTTTTATTTCTAATGAGGTCGACCAGTTGTCTGTTTATTATTTTTTTTACTACGCATCAAGCTGCGCTGCTTGTCTTTGCTCCTGTGTGCTCGCGCACTCTCGCCTTTTCCACTTATTTTTATTTTTGATTTATTTTGTCAATTTTAAAAAAAAATACGCATCGTGCTGTGCTGTTTGTGTTTGCTTGAGTGCATTCGCGCGCTCTCGCTTTCTCCACTTTACAATTTTTTGTTATTATTTATCTATTCCTGAGAGTTTATCTTATTTTTTATTTGTTTATTTAAATGAAGTCGACCAGTTGCCTGCCCTTCCTTCCATTATCCGTCACCGAGACAAACTGAACAAAGTTCTGAGGTCGACCTTGTAAAGATAAGGATTCAGGTCTGTCTGCTGTTTACCTTTGCTCCTGCGCGCACTGCCCTTCTCTCAACATTTATGTGTTTGTTTGTTTGTCTATCTAATCTTTTGGGTTTTTATTTCTAATGAGGTCGACCAGTTGTCTATTTATTATTTTTTTTACTACGCATCAAGCTGCGCTGCTTGTCTTTTCTCCTGTGTGCTCGCGCACTCTCTCCTTTTCCACTTATTTTTATTTTTGATTTATTTTTGATTTATTTTGTCAATTTAAAAAAAAATACGCATCGTGCTGTGCTGTTTGTGTTTGCTTGAGTGCATTCGCGCGCTCTCGCTTTCTCCACTTTACAATTTTTTTGTTATTATTTATCTATTCCTGAGAGTTTATCTTATTTTTTATTTGTTTATTTAAATGAAGTCGACCAGTTGCATGCCCTTCCTTCCATTATCCGTCACCGAGACAAACTGAACAAAGTTCTGAGGTCGACCTTGTAAAGATAAGGATTCAGGTCTGTCTGCTCTTTACCTTTGCTCCTGCGCGCACTGCCCTTCTCTCCACATTTATGTGTTTGTTTGTTTGTCTATCTAATCTTTTGGGTTTTTATTTCTAATGAGGTCGACCAGTTGTCTATTTATTATTTTTTTTACTACGCATCAAGCTGCGCTGCTTGTCTTTGCTCCTGTGTGCTCGCGCACTCTCGCCTTTTCCACTTATTTTTATTTTTGATTTATTTTTGATTTATATTGTCAATTTTTAAAAAAAATACGCATCGTGCTGTGCTGTTTGTGTTTGCTTGAGTGCATTCGCGCTCTCTCGCTTTCTCCACTTTACAATTTCTTTGTTATTATTTATCTATTCCTGAGAGTTTATCTTATTTTTTATTTGTTTATTTAAATGAAGACGACCAGTTGCCTGCCCTACCTTCCATTATCCGTCACCGAGACAAACTGAACAAAGTTCTGAGGTCGACCTTGTAAAGATAAGGATTCAGGTCTGTCTGCTGTTTACCTTTGCTCCTGCGCGCACTGCCCTTCTCTCCACATTTATGTGTTTGTTTGTTTGTCTATCTAATCTTTTGGGTTTTTATTTCTAATGAGGTCGACCAGTTGTCTGTTTATTATTTTTTTTACTACGCATCAAGCTGCGCTGCTTGTCTTTGCTCCTGTGTGCTCGCGCACTCTCGCCTTTTCCACTTATTTTTATTTTTGATTTATTTTGTCAATTTTAAAAAAAAATACGCATCGTGCTGTGCTGATTGTGTTTGCTTGAGTGCATTCGCGCGCTCTCGCTTTCTCCACTTTACAATTTTTTGTTATTATTTATCTATTCCTGAGAGTTTATCTTATTTTTTATTTGTTTATTTAAATGAAGTCGACCAGTTGCCTGCCCTTCCTTCCATTATCCGTCACCGAGACAAACTGAACAAAGTTCTGAGGTCGACCTTGTAAAGATAAGGATTCAGGTCTGTCTGCTGTTTACCTTTGCTCCTGCGCGCACTGCCCTTCTCTCAACATTTATGTGTTTGTTTGTTTGTCTATCTAATCTTTTGGGTTTTTATTTCTAATGAGGTCGACCAGTTGTCTATTTATTATTTTTTTTACTACGCATCAAGCTGCGCTGCTTGTCTTTGCTCCTGTGTGCTCGCGCACTCTCGCCTTTTCCACTTATTTTTATTTTTGATTTATTTTGTCAATTTAAAAAAAAATACGCATCGTGCTGTGCTGTTTGTGTTTGCTTGAGTGCATTCGCGCGCTCTCGCTTTCTCCACTTTACCATTTTTTTTGTTATTATTTATCTATTCCTGAGAGTTTATCTTATTTTTTATTTGTTTATTTAAATGAATTCGACCAGTTGCATGCCCTTCCTTCCATTATCCGTCACCGAGACAAACTGAACAAAGTTCTGAGGTCGACCTTGTAAAGATAAGGATTCAGGTCTGTCTGCTGTTTACCTTTGCTCCTGCGCACACTGCCCTTCTCTCCACATTTATGTGTTTGTTTGTTTCTCTATCTAATCTTTTGGGTTTTTATTTCTAATGAGGTCGACCAGTTGTCTATTTATTATTTTATTTACTACGCATCAAGCTGCCCTGCTTGTCTTTGCTCCTGTGTGCTCGCGCACTCTCGCTTTTTCCACTTATTTTTATATTTGATTTATTTTGTCAATTTAAAAAAAAATACGCATCGTGCTGTGCTGTTTGTGTTTGCTTGAGTGCATTCGCGCGCTCTCGCTTTCTCCACTTTACAATTTTTTTGTTATTATTTATCTATTCCTGAGAGTTTATCTTATTTTTTATTTGTTTATTTAAATGAAGTCGACCAGTTGCCTGCCCTTCCTTCCATTATCCGTCACCGAGACAAACTGAACAAAGTTCTGAGGTCGACCTTGTAAAGATAAGGATTCAGGTCTGTCTGCTGTTTACCTTTGCTCCTGCGCGCACTGCCCTTCTCTCCACATTTATGTGTTTGTTTGTTTGTCTATCTAATCTTTTGGGTTTTTATTTCTAATGAGGTCGACCAGTTGTCTATTTATTATTTTTTTTACTACGCATCAAGCTGCGCTGCTTGTCTTTGCTCCTGTGTGCTCGCGCACTCTCGCCTTTTCCACTTATTTTTATTTTTGATTTATTTTTGATTTATTTTGTCAATTTAAAAAAAAATACGCATCGTGCTGTGCTGTTTGTGTTTGCTTGAGTGCATTCGCGCGCTCTCGCTTTCTCCACTTTACAATTTTTTTGTTATTATTTAACTATTCCTGAGAGTTTATCTTATTTTTTATTTGTTTATTTAAATGAAGTCGACCAGTTGCCTGCCCTTCCTTCCATTATCCGTCACCGAGACAAACTGAACAAAGTTCTGAGGTCGACCTTGTAAAGATAAGGATTCAGGTCTGTCTGCTGTTTAACTTTGCTCCTGCGCGCACTGCCCTTCTCTCCACATTTATGTGTTTGTTTGTTTGTCTATCTAATCTTTTGGGTTTTTATTTCTAATGAGGTCGACCAGTTGTCTATTTATTATTTTTTTTACTCCGCATCAAGCTGCGCTGCTTGTCTTTGCTCCTGTGTGCTCGCGCACTCTCGCCTTTTCCACTTATTTTTATTTTTGATTTATTTTTGACTTATTTTGTCAATTTTTAAAAAAAATTCGCATCGTGCTGTGCTGTTTGTGTTTGCTTGAGTGCATTCGCGCGCTCTCGCTTTCTCCACTTTACAATTTTTTTGTTATTATTTATCTATTCCTGAGAGTTTATCTTATTTTTTATTTGTTTATTTAAATGAAGTCGACCAGTTGCCTGCCCTTCCTTCCATTATCCGTCACCGAGACAAACTGAACAAAGTTCTGAGGTCGACCTTGTAAAGATAAGGATTCAGGTCTGTCTGCTGTTTACCTTTGCTCCTGCGCGCACTGCCCTTCTCTCCACATTTATGTGTTTGTTTGTTTGTCTATCTAATCTTTTGGGTTTTTATTTCTAATGAGGTCGACCAGTTGTCTATTTATTATTTTTTTTACTACGCATCAAGCTGCGCTGCTTGTCTTTGCTCCTGTGTGCTCGCGCACTCTCGCCTTTTCCACTTATTTTTATTTTTGATTTATTTTTGATTTATTTTGTCAATTTTAAAAAAAATACGCATCGTGCTGTGCTGTTTGTGTTTGCTTGAGTGCATTCGCGCTCTCTCGATTTCTCCACTTTACAATTTTTTTGTTATTATTTATCTATTCCTGAGAGTTTATCTTATTTTTATTTGTTTATTTAAATGAAGTCGACCAGTTGCCTGCCCTTCCTTCCATTATCCGTCACCGAGACAAACTGAACAAAGTTCTGAGGTCGACCTTGTAAAGATAAGGATTCAGGTCTGTCTGCTGTTTACCTTTGCTCCTGCGCGCACTGCCCTTCTCTCCACATTTATGTGTTTGTTTGTCTATCTAATCTTTTGGGTTTTTATTTCTAATGAGGTCGAGAGGTTGTCTATTTATTATTTTTTTTACTACGCATCAAGCTGCGCTGCTTGTCTTTCCTCCTGTGTGCTCGCGCACTCTCTCCTTTTCCACTTATTTTTATTTTTGATTTATTTTTGATTTATTTTGTCAATTTAAAAAAATACGCATCGTGCTGTGCTGTTTATGTTTGCTTGAGTGCATTCGCGCGCTCTCGCTTTCTCCACTTTACAATTATTTTGTTATTATTTATCTATTCCTGAGAGTTTATCTTATTTTTTATTTGTTTATTTTAATGAAGTCGACCAGTTGCCTGCCCTTCCTTCCATTATCCGTCACCGAGACAAACTGAACAAAGTTCTGAGGTCGACCTTGTAAAGATAAGGATTCAGGTCTGTCTGCTCTTTACCTTTGCTCCTGCGCGCACTGCCCTTCTCTCCACATTTATGTGTTTGTTTGTTTGTCTATCTAATCTTTTGGGTTTTTATTTCTAATGAGGTCGACCAGTTGTCTATTTATTATTTTTTTTACTACGCATCAAGCTGCGCTGCTTGTCTTTGCTCCTGTGTGCTCGCGCACTCTCGCCTTTTCCACTTATTTTTATTTTTGATTTATTTTTGATTTATATTGTCAATTTTTAAAAAAAATACGCATCGTGCTGTGCTGTTTGTGTTTGCTTGAATGCATTCGCGCTCTCTCGCTTTCTCCACTTTACAATTTCTTTGTTATTATTTATCTATTCCTGAGAGTTTATCTTATTTTTTATTTGTTTATTTAAATGATGACGACCAGTTGCCTGCCCTACCTTCCATTATCCGTCACCGAGACAAACTGAACAAAGTTCTGAGGTCGACCTTGTAAAGATAAGGATTCAGGTCTGTCTGCTGTTTTCCTTTGCTCCTGCCCGCACTGCCCTTCTCTCCACATTTATGTGTTTGTTTGTTTGTCTATCTAATCTTTTGGGTTTTTATTTCTAATGAGGTCGACCAGTTGTCTATTTATTATTTTTTTTACTACGCATCAAGCTGCACTGATTGTCTTTGCTCCTGTGTGCTCGCGCACTCTCGCCTTTTCCACTTATTTTTATTTTTGATTTATTTTGTCAATTTAAAAAAAATACGCATCGTGCTGTGCTGTTTGTGTTTGCTTAAGTGCATTCGCGCGCTCTCGCTTTCTCCACTTTACAATTTTTTTGTTATTATTTATCTATTCCTGAGAGTTTATCTTATTTTTTATTTGTTTATTTAAATGAAGTCGACCAGTTGCCTGCCCTTCCTTCCATTATCCGTCACCGAGACAAACTGAACAAAGTTCTGAGGTCGACCTTGTAAAGATAAGGATTCAGGTCTGTCTGCTGTTTACCTTGGCTCCTGCGCGCACTGCCCTTCTCTCCACATTTATGTGTTTGTTTGTTTGTCTATCTAATCTTTTGGGTTTTTATTTCTAATGAGGTCGACCAGTTGTCTATTTATTATTTTTTTTACTACGCATCAAGCTGCGCTGCTTGTCTTTGCTCCTGTGTGCTCGCGCACTCTCGCCTTTTCCACTTATTTTTATTTTTGATTTATTTTTTCAATTTAAAAAAAAAATACGCATCGTGCTGTGCTGTTTGTGTTTGCTTGAGTGCATTCGCGCGCTCTCGCTTTCTCCACTTTACAATTTTTTTGTTATTATTTCTCTATTCCTGAGAGTTTATCTTATTTTTTATTTGTTTATTTAAATGAAGTCGACCTGTTGCCTGCCCTTCCATCCATTATCCGTCACCGAGACAAACTGAACAAAGTTCTGAGGTCGACCTTGTAAAGATAAGGATTCAGGTCTGTCTGCTGTTTACCTTTTCTCCTGCGCACACTGCCCTTCTCTCCACATTTATGTGTTTGTTTGTTTGTCTATCTAATCTTTCGTGTTTTTATTTCTAATGAGGTCGACCAGTTGTCTATTTATTATTTTTTTACTACACGTCAAGCTTCGCTGCTTGTCGGTGCTCCTGTGTGCTCTCGCACTCTCGCCTTTTCCACTTATTTTTATTTTTGATTTATTTTTTATTTATTTTGTCAATTTAAAAAAAAATACGCATCGTGCTGTGCTGTTTGTGTTTGCTTGAGTGCATTCGCGCGCTCTCGCTTTCTCCACTTTACAATTTTTTTGTTATTATTTATCTATTCCTGAGAGTTTATCTTATTTTTTATTTGTTTATTTAAATGAAGTCGACCAGTTGCCTGCCCTTCCTTCCATTATCCGTCACCGAGACAAACTGAACAAAGTTCTGAGGTCGACCTTGTAAAGATAAGGATTCAGGTCTGTCTGCTGTTTACCTTTGCTCCTGCGCGCACTGCCCTTCTCTCCACATTTATGTGTTTGTTTGTTTGTCTATCTAATCTTTTGGGTTTTTATTTCTAATGAGGTCGACCAGTTGTCTATTTATTATTTTTTTTACTACGCATCAAGCTGCGCTGCTTGTCTTTGCTCCTGTGTGCTCGCGCACTCTCGCCTTTTCCACTTATTTTTATTTTTGATTTATTTTTGATTTATTTTGTCAATTTAAAAAAAAATACGCATCGTGCTGTGCTGTTTGTGTTTGCTTGAGTGCATTCGCGCGCTCTCGCTTTCTCCACTTTACAATTTTTTTGTTATTATTTAACTATTCCTGAGAGTTTATCTTATTTTTTATTTGTTTATTTAAATGAAGTCGACCAGTTGCCTGCCCTTCCTTCCATTATCCGTCACCGAGACAAACTGAACAAAGTTCTGAGGTCGACCTTGTAAAGATAAGGATTCAGGTCTGTCTGCTGTTTAACTTTGCTCCTGCGCGCACTGCCCTTCTCTCCACATTTCTGTGTTTGTTTGTTTGTCTATCTAATCTTTTGGGTTTTTATTTCTAATGAGGTCGACCAGTTGTCTATTTATTATTTTTTTTACTCCGCATCAAGCTGCGCTGCTTGTCTTTGCTCCTGTGTGCTCGCGCACTCTCGCCTTTTCCACTTATTTTTATTTTTGATTTATTTTTGACTTATTTTGTCAATTTTTTAAAAAAATACGCATCGTGCTGTGCTGTTTGTGTTTGCTTGAGTGCATTCGCGCGCTCTCGCTTTCTCCACTTTACAATTTTTTTGTTATTATTTATCTATTCCTGAGAGTTTATCTTATTTTTTATTTGTTTATTTAAATGAAGTCGACCAGTTGCCTGCCCTTCCTTCCATTATCCGTCACCGAGACAAACTGAACAAAGTTCTGAGGTCGACCTTGTAAAGATAAGGATTCAGGTCTGTCTGCTGTTTACCTTTGCTCCTGCGCGCACTGCCCTTCTCTCCACATTTATGTGTTTGTTTGTTTGTCTATCTAATCTTTTGGGTTTTTATTTCTAATGAGGTCGACCAGTTGTCTATTTATTATTTTTTTTACTACGCATCAAGCTGCGCTGCTTGTCTTTGCTCCTGTGTGCTCGCGCACTCTCGCCTTTTCCACTTATTTTTATTTTTGATTTATTTTTGATTTATTTTGTCAATTTTAAAAAAAATACGCATCGTGCTGTGCTGTTTGTGTTTGCTTGAGTGCATTCGCGCTCTCTCGATTTCTCCACTTTACAATTTTTTTATTATTATTTATCTATTCCTGAGAGTTTATCTTATTTTTATTTGTTTATTTAAATGAAGTCGACCAGTTGCCTGCCCTTCCTTCCATTATCCGTCACCGAGACAAACTGAACAAAGTTCTGAGGTCGACCTTGTAAAGATAAGGATTCAGGTCTGTCTGCTGTTTACCTTTGCTCCTGCGCGCACTGCCCTTCTCTCCACATTTATGTGTTTGTTTGTCTATCTAATCTTTTGGGTTTTTATTTCTAATGAGGTCGAGAGGTTGTCTATTTATTATTTTTTTTACTACGCATCAAGCTGCGCTGCTTGTCTTTCCTCCTGTGTGCTCGCGCACTCTCTCCTTTTCCACTTATTTTTATTTTTGATTTATTTTTGATTTATTTTGTCAATTTAAAAAAATACGCATCGTGCTGTGCTGTTTATGTTTGCTTGAGTGCATTCGCGCGCTCTCGCTTTCTCCACTTTACAATTTTTTTGTTATTATTTATCTATTCCTGAGAGTTTATCTTATTTTTTATTTGTTTATTTAAATGAAGTCGACCAGTTGCCTGCCCTTCCTTCCATTATCCGTCACCGAGACAAACTGAACAAAGTTCTGAGGTCGACCTTGTAAAGATAAGGATTCAGGTCTGTTTGCTCTTTACCTTTGCTCCTGCGCGCACTGCCCTTCTCTCCACATTTATGTGTTTGTTTGTTTGTCTATCTAATCTTTTGGGTTTTTATTTCTAATGAGGTCGACCAGTTGTCTATTTATTATTTTTTTTACTACGCATCAAGCTGCGCTGCTTGTCTTTGCTCCTGTGTGCTCGCGCACTCTCGCCTTTTCCACTTATTTTTATTTTTGATTTATTTTTGATTTATATTGTCAATTTTTAAAAAAAATACGCATCGTGCTGTGCTGTTTGTGTTTGCTTGAGTGCATTCGCGCTCTCTCGCTTTCTCCACTTTACAATTTCTTTGTTATTATTTATCTATTCCTGAGAGTTTATCTTATTTTTTATTTGTTTATTTAAATGAAGACGACCAGTTGCCTGCCCTACCTTCCATTATCCGTCACCGAGACAAACTGAACAAAGTTCTGAGGTCGACCTTGTAAAGATAAGGATTCAGGTCTGTCTGCTGTTTACCTTTGCTCCTGCCCGCACTGCCCTTCTCTCCACATTTATGTGTTTGTTTGTTTGTCTATCTAATCTTTTGGGTTTTTATTTCTAATGAGGTCGACCAGTTGTCTATTTATTATTTTTTTTACTACGCATCAAGCTGCACTGCTTGTCTTTGCTCCTGTGTGCTCGCGCACTCTCGCCTTTTCCACTTATTTTTATTTTTGATTTATTTTTTATTTATTTTGTCAATTTAAAAAAAAATACGCATCGTGCTGTGCTGTTTGTGTTTGCTTGAGTGCATTCGCGCGCTCTCGCTTTCTCCACTTTACAATTTTTTTGTTATTATTTATCTATTCCTGAGAGTTTATCTTATTTTTTATTTGTTTATTTAAATGAAGTCGACCAGTTGCCTGCCCTTCCTTCCATTATCCGTCACCGAGACAAACTGAACAAAGTTCTGAGGTCGACCTTGTAAAGATAAGGATTCAGGTCTGTCTGCTGTTTACCTTTGCTCCTGCGCGCACTGCCCTTCTCTCCACATTTATGTGTTTGTTTGTTTGTCTATCTAATCTTTTGGGTTTTTATTTCTAATGAGGTCGACCAGTTGTCTATTTATTATTTTTTTTACTACGCATCAAGCTTCGCTGCTTGTCTTTGCTCCTGTGTGCTCGCGCACTCTCGCCTTTTCCACTTATTTTTATTTTTGATTTATTTTTGATTTATTTTGTCAATTTAAAAAAAAATACGCATCGTGCTGTGCTGTTTGTGTTTGCTTGAGTGCATTCGCGCTCTCTCGCTTTCTCCACTTTACAATTTTTTTGTTATTATTTATCTATTCCTGAGAGTTTATCTTATTTTTATTTGTTTATTTAAATGAAGTCGACCAGTTGCCTGCCCTTCCTTCCATTATCCGTCACCGAGACAAACTGAACAAAGTTCTGAGGTCGACCTTGTAAAGATAAGGATTCAGGTCTGTCTGCTGTTTACCTTTGCTCCTGCGCGCACTGCCCTTCTCTCCACATTTATGTGTTTGTTTGTTTGTCTATCTAATCTTTTGGGTTTTTATTTCTAATGAGGTCGAGAGGTTGTCTATTTATTATTTTTTTTACTACGCATCAAGCTGCGCTGCTTGTCTTTGCTCCTGTGTGCTCGCGCACTCTCGCCTTTTCCACTTATTTTTATTTTTGATTTATTTTTGATTTATATTGTCAATTTTTAAAAAAAATACGCATCGGGCTGTGCTGTTTGTGTTTGCTTGAGTGCATTCGCGCGCTCTCGCTTTCTCCACTTTACAATTTCTTTGTTATTATTTATCTATTCCTGAGAGTTTATCTTATTTTTTATTTGTTTATTTAAATGAAGACGACCAGTTGCCTGCCCTACCTTCCATTATCCGTCACCGAGACAAACTGAACAAAGTTCTGAGGTCGACCTTGTAAAGATAAGGATTCAGGTCTGTCTGCTGTTTACCTTTGCTCCTGCACGCACTGCCCTTCTCTCCACATTTATGTGTTTGTTTGTTTGTCTATCTAATCTTTTGGGTTTTTATTTCTAAGGAGGTCGAGAGGTTGTCTATTTATTATTTTTTTTTACTACGCATCAAGCTGCGCTGCTTGTCTTTGCTCCTGTGTGCTCGCGCACTCTCGCCTTTTCCACTTATTTTTATTTTTGATTTATTTTGTCAATTTAAAAAAAAATACGCATCAAGCTGTGCTGTTTGTGTTTGCTTGAGTGCATTCGCGCGCTCTCGCTTTCTCCACTTTACAATTTTTTAGTTATTATTGATCTATTCCTGAGAGTTTATCTTATTTTTTATTTGTTTATTTAAATGAAGTCGACCAGTTGCCTGCCCTTCCTTCCATTATCCGTCACCGAGACAAACTGAACAAAGTTCTGAAGTCGACCTTGTAAAGATAAGGATTCAGGTCTGTCTGCTGTTTACCTTTGCTCCTGCGCGCACTGCCCTTCTCTCCACATTTATGTGTTTGTTTGTTTGTCTATCTAATCTTTTGGGTTTTTATTTCTAATGAGGTCGACCAGTTGTCTATTTATTATTTTTTTTACTACGCATCAAGCTGCGCTGCTTGTCTTTGCTCCTGTGTGCTCGCGCACTCTCGCCTTTTCCACTTATTTTTATTTTTGATTTATTTTTGATTTATTTTGTCAATTTTGAAAAAAAAATACGCATCGTGCTGTGCTGTTTGTGTTTGCTTGAGTGCATTCGCGCGCTCTCGCTTTCTCCACTTTACAATTTTTTGTTATTATTTATCTATTCCTGAGTTTATCTTATTTTTTATTTGTTTATTTAAATGAAGTCGACCAGTTGCCTGCCCTTCCTTCCATTATCCGTCACCGAGACAAACTGAACAAAGTTCTGAGGTCGACCTTGTAAAGATAAGGATTCAGGTCTGTCTGCTCTTTACCTTTGCTCCTGCGCGCACTGCCCTTCTCTCCACATTTATGTGTTTGTTTGTTTGTCTATCTAATCTTTTGGGTTTTTATTTCTAATGAGGTCGACCAGTTGTCTATTTATTATTTTTTTTACTACGCATCAAGCTGCGCTGCTTGTCTTTGCTCCTGTGTGCTCGCGCACTCTCGCCTTTTCCACTTATTTTTATTTTTGATTTATTTTTGATTTATTTTGTCAATTTGAAAAAATAATACGCATCGTGCTGTGCTGTTTGTGTTTGGTTGAGTGCATTCGCGCGCTCTCGCTTTCTCCACTTTACAATTTTTTTGTTATTATTTATCTATTCCTGAGAGTTTATCTTATTTTTTATTTGTTTATTTAAATGAAGTCGACCAGTTGCCTGCCCTTCCTTCCATTATCCGTCACCGAGACAAACTGAACAAAGTTCTGAGGTCGACCTTGTAAAGATAAGGATTCAGGTCTGTCTGCTGTTTACCTTTGCTCCTGCGCGCACTGCCCTTCTCTCCACATTTATGTGTTTGTTTGTTTGTCTATCTAATCTTTTGGGTTTTTCTTTCTAATGAGGTCGACCAGTTGTCTATTTATTATTTTTTTTACTACGCATCAAGCTGCGCTGCTTGTCTTTGCTCCTGTGTGCTCGCTCACTCTCGCCTTATCCACTTATTTTTATTTTTGATTTATTTTTTATTTATTTTGTCAATTTTAAAAAAAATACGCATCGTGCTGTGCTGTTTGTGTTTGCTTGAGTGCATTCACGCGCTCTCGCTTTCTCCACTTTACAATTTTTTTGTTATTATTTATCTATTCCTGAGAGTTTATCTTATTTTTTATTTTTTTATTCAAATGAAGTCGACCAGTTGCCTGCCCTTCCTTCCATTATCCGTCACCGAAACAAACTGAACAAAGTTCTGAGATCGACCTGGTAAAGATAAGGATTCAGGTCTGTCTGCTGTTTACCTTTGCTCCTGCGCGCACTGCCCTTCTCTCCACATTTATGTGTTTGTTTGTTTGTCTATCTAATCTTTTGGGTTTTTATTTCTAATGAGGTCGACCAGTTGTCTATTTATTATTTTTTTTACTACGCATCAAGCTGCGCTGCTTGTCTTTGCTCCTGTGTGCTCGCGCACTCTCGCCTTTTCCACTTATTTTTATTTTTGATTTATTTTTGATTTATTTTGTCAATTTTGAAAAAAAAATACGCATCGTGCTGTGCTGTTTGTGTTTGCTTGAGTGCATTCGCGCGCTCTCGCTTTCTCCACTTTACAATTTTTTTGTTATTATTTATCTATTCCTGAGTTTATCTTATTTTTTATTTGTTTATTTAAATGAAGTCGACCAGTTGCCTGCCCTTCCTTCCATTATCCGTCACCGAGACAATCTGAACAAAGTTCTGAGGTCGACCTTGTAAAGATAAGGATTCAGGTCTGTCTGCTGGTTACCTTTGCTCCTGCGCGCCCTGCCCTTCTCTCCGCATTTATGTGTTTGTTTGTTTCTCTATCTAATCTTTTGGGTTTTTATTTCTAATGAGGTCGACCAGTTGTCTATTTATTATTTTTTTTACTACGCATCAAGCTGCGCTGCTTGTCTTTGCTCCTGTGTGCTCACGCACTCTCGCCTTTTCCACTTATTTTTCTTTTTGATTTATTTTGTCAATTAAAAAAAATACGCATCGTGCTGTGCTGTTTGTGTTTGCTTGAGTGCATTCGCGCGCTCTCGCTTTCTCCACTTTACAATTTTTTTGTTATTATTTATCTATTCCTGAGAGTGTATCTTATTTTTTATTTGTTTATTTAAATGAAGTCGACCAGTTGCCTGCCCTTCCTTCCATTATCCTTCACCGAGACAAACTGAACAAAGTTCTGAGGTCGACCTTGTAAAGATAAGGATTCAGGTCTGTCTGCTGTTTACCTTGGCTCCTGCGCGCAGTGCCCTTCTCTCCACATTTATGTGTTTGTTTGTTTGTCTATCTAATCTTTTGGGTTTTTATTTCTAATGAGGTCGACCAGTTGTCTATTTATTATTTTTTTTACTACGCATCAAGCTGCGCTGCTTGTCTTTGCTCCTGTGTGCTCGCGCACTCTCGCCTTTTCCACTTATTTTTATTTTTGATTTATTTTTGATTTATTTTGTCAATTTTAAAAAAAAATACGCATCGTGCTGTGCTGTTTGTGTTTGCTTGAGTGCATTCGCGCGCTCTCGCTTTCTCCACTTTACAATTTTTTTGTTATTATTTATCTATTCCTGAGTTTATCTTATTTTTTATTTGTTTATTTAAATGAAGTCGACCAGTTGCCTGCCCTTCCTTCCATTATCCGTCACCGAGACAATCTGAACAAAGTTCTGAGGTCGACCTTGTAAAGATAAGGATTCAGGTCTGTCTGCTGGTTACCTTTGCTCCTGCGCGCCCTGCCCTTCTCTCCGCATTTATGTGTTTGTTTGTTTCTCTATCTAATCTTTTGGGTTTTTATTTCTAATGAGGTCGACCAGTTGTCTATTTATTATTTTTTTTACTACGCATCAAGCTGCGCTGCTTGTCTTTGCTCCTGTGTGCTCACGCACTCTCGCCTTTTCCACTTATTTTTCTTTTTGATTTATTTTGTCAATTAAAAAAAATACGCATCGTGCTGTGCTGTTTGTGTTTGCTTGAGTGCATTCGCGCGCTCTCGCTTTCTCCACTTTACAATTTTTTTGTTATTATTTATCTATTCCTGAGAGTGTATCTTATTTTTTATTTGTTTATTTAAATGAAGTCGACCAGTTGCCTGCCCTTCCTTCCATTATCCTTCACCGAGACAAACTGAACAAAGTTCTGAGGTCGACCTTGTAAAGATAAGGATTCAGGTCTGTCTGCTGTTTACCTTGGCTCCTGCGCGCAGTGCCCTTCTCTCCACATTTATGTGTTTGTTTGTTTGTCTATCTAATCTTTTGGGTTTTTATTTCTAATGAGGTCGACCAGTTGTCTATTTATTATTTTTTTTACTACGCATCAAGCTGCGCTGCTTGTCTTTGCTCCTGTGTGCTCGCGCACTCTCGCCTTTTCCACTTATTTTTATTTTTGATTTATTTTTGATTTATTTTGTCAATTTTAAAAAAAAATACGCATCGTGCTGTGCTGTTTGTGTTTGCTTGAGTGCATTCGCGCGCTCTCGCTTTCTCCACTTTACAATTTTTTTGTTATTATTTATCTATTCCTGAGAGTTTATCTTATTTTTTATTTGTTTATTTAAATGAAGTCGACCAGTTGCCTGCCCTTCCTTCCATTATCCGTCACCGAGACAAACTGAACAAAGTTCTGAGGTCGACCTTGTAAAGATAAGGATTCAGGTCTGTCTGCTGTTTACCTTTGCTAATGCGTGCACTGCCCTTCTCTCCACATTTATGTGTTTGTTTGTTTGTCTATCTAATCTTTTGGGTTTTTATTTCTAATGAGGTCGACCAGTTGTCTATTTATTATTTTTTTTACTACGCATCAAGCTGCGCTGCTTGTCTTTGCTCCTGTGTGCACGCGCACTCTCGCCTTTTCCACTTATTTTTATTTTTGATTTATTTTTGATTTATTTTGTCAATTTAAAAAAAATACGCATCGTGCTGTGCTGTTTGTGTTTGCTTGAGTGCATTCGCGTGCTCTCGCTTTCTCCACTTTACAATTTTTTTGTTATTATTTATCTATTCCTGAGAGTGTATCTTTTTTTTATTTGTTTATTTAAATGAAGTCGACCAGTTGCCTGCCCTTCCTTCCATTATCCGTCACCGAGACAAACTGAACAAAGTTCTGAGGTCGACCTTGTAAAGATAAGGATTCAGGTCTGTCTGCTGTTTACCTTGGCTCCTGCGCGCACTGCCCTTCTCTCCACATTTATGTGTTTGTTTGTTTGTCTATCTAATCTTTTGGGTTTTTATTTCTAATGAGGTCGACCAGTTGTCTATTTATTATTTTTTTTACTACGCATCAAGCTGCGCTGCTTGTCTTGCCTCCTGTGTGCTCGCGCACTCTCGCCTTTTCCACTTATTTTTATTTTTGATTTATTTTTGATTTATTTAGTCAATTTAAAAAAAATAGGCATCGGGCTGTGCTGTTTGTGTTTGCTTGAGTGCATTCGCGTGCTCTCGCTTTCTCCACTTTACAATTTTTTTGTTATTATTTATCTATTCCTGAGAGTTTATCTTATTTTTTATATGTTTATTTAAATGAAGTCGACCAGTTGCCTGCACTTCCTTCCATTATCCGTCACCGAGACAAACTGAACAAAGTTCTGAGGTCGACCTTGTAAAGATAAGGATTCAGGTCTGTCTGCTGTTTACCTTTGCTCCTGCCCGCACTGCCCTTCTCTCCACATTTATGTGTTTGTTTGTTTGTCTATCTAATCTTTTGGATTTTTATTTCTAATGAGGTCGACCAGTTGTCTATTTATTATTTTTTTTACTACGCATCAAGCTGCGCTGCTTGTCTTTGCTCCTGTGTGCTCGCGCACTCTCGCCTTTTCCACTTATTTTTATTTTTGATTTATTTTTGATTTATTTTGTCAATTTGAAAAAATAATACGCATCGTGCTGTGCTGTTTGTGTTTGCTTGAGTGCATTCGCGCGCTCTCGCTTTCTCCACTTTACAATTTTTTTGTTATTATTTATCTATTCCTGAGAGTTTATCTTATTTTTTATTTGTTTATTTAAATGAAGTCGACCAGTTGCCTGCCCTTCCTTCCATTATCCGTCACCGAGACAAACTGAACAAAGTTCTGAGGTCGACCTTGTAAAGATAAGGATTCAGGACTGTCTGCTGTTTACCTTTGCTCCTGCGCGCACTGCCCTTCTCTCCACATTTATGTGTTTGTTTGTTTGTCTATCTAATCTTTTGGGTTTTTCTTTCTAATGAGGTCGACCAGTTGTCTATTTATTATTTTTTTTACTACGCATCAAGCTGCGCTGCTTGTCTTTGCTCCTGTGTGCTCGCTCACTCTCGCCTTATCCACTTATTTTTATTTTTGATTTATTTTTTATTTATTTTGTCAATTTAAAAAAAAATACGCATCGTGCTGTGCTGTTTGTGTTTGCTTGAGTGCATTCACGCGCTCTCGCTTTCTCCACTTTACAATTTTTTTGTTATTATTTATCTATTCCTGAGAGTTTATCTTATTTTTTATTTTTTTATTCAAATGAAGTCGACCAGTTGCCTGCCCTTCCTTCCATTATCCGTCACCGAAACAAACTGAACAAAGTTCTGAGATCGACCTGGTAAAGATAAGGATTCAGGTCTGTCTGCTGTTTACCTTTGCTCCTGCGCGCACTGCCCTTCTCTCCACATTTATGTGTTTGTTTGTTTGTCTATCTAATCTTTTGGGTTTTTATTTCTAATGAGGTCGACCAGTTGTCTATTTATTATTTTTTTTACTACGCATCAAGCTGCGCTGCTTGTCTTTGCTCTTGTGTGCTCGCGCACTCTCGCCTTCTCCACTTATTTTTATTTTTGATTTATTTTTGATTTATTTTGTCAATTTTGAAAAAAAAATACGCATCGTGCTGTGCTGTTTGTGTTTGCTTGAGTGCATTCGCGCGCTCTCGCTTTCTCCACTTTACAATTTTTTTGTTATTATTTATCTATTCCTGAGTTTATCTTATTTTTTATTTGTTTATTTAAATGAAGTCGACCAGTTGCCTGCCCTTCCTTCCATTATCCGTCACCGAGACAAACTGAACAAAGTTCTGAGGTCGACCTTGTAAAGATAAGGATTCAGGTCTGTCTGCTGGTTACCTTTGCTCCTGCGCGCCCTGCCCTTCTCTCCGCATTTATGTGTTTGTTTGTTTCTCTATCTAATCTTTTGGGTTTTTATTTCTAATGAGGTCGACCAGTTGTCTATTTATTATTTTTTTTACTACGCATCAAGCTGCGCTGCTTGTCTTTGCTCCTGTGTGCTCGCGCACTCTCGCCTTTTCCACTTATTTTTATTTTTGATTTACTTTGTCAATTTAAAAAAAAAATACGCATCAAGCTGTGCTGTTTGTGTTTGCTTGAGTGCATTCGCGCGCTCTCGCTTTCTCCACTTTACAATTTTTTAGTTATTATTGATCTATTCCTGAGAGTTTATCTTATTTTTTATTTGTTTATTTAAATGAAGTCGACCAGTTGCCTGCCCTTCCTTCCATTATCCGTCACCGAGACAAACTGAACAAAGTTCTGAGGTCGACCTTGTAAAGATAAGGATTCAGGTCTGTCTGCTGTTTACCTTTGCTCCTGCGCGCACTGCCCTTCTCTCCACATTTATGTGTTTGTTTGTTTGTCTATCTAATCTTTTGGGTTTTTATTTCTAATGAGGTCGACCAGTTGTCTATTTATTATTTTTTTTACTACGCATCAAGCTGCGCTGCTTGTCTTTGCTCCTGTGTGCTCGCGCACTCTCGCCTTTTCCACTTATTTTTATTTTTGATTTATTTTTGATTTATTTTGTCAATTTTGAAAAAAAAATACGCATCGTGCTGTGCTGTTTGTGTTTGCTTGAGTGCATTCGCGCGCTCTCGCTTTCTCCACTTTACAATTTTTTTGTTATTATTTATCTATTCCTGAGTTTATCTTATTTTTTATTTGTTTATTTAAATGAAGTCGACCAGTTGCCTGCCCTTCCTTCCATTATCCGTCACCGAGACAAACTGAACAAAGTTCTGAGGTCGACCTTGTAAAGATAAGGATTCAGGTCTGTCTGCTGGTTACCTTTGCTCCTGCGCGCCCTGCCCTTCTCTCCACATTTATGTGTTTGTTTGTTTGTCTATCTAATCTTTTGGGTTTTTATTTCTAATGAGGTCGACCAGTTGTCTATTTATTATTTTTTTTACTACGCATCAAGCTGCGCTGCTTGTCTTTGCTCCTGTGTGCTCACGCACTCTCGCCTTTTCCACTTATTTTTCATTTGATTTATTTTGTCAATTTGAAAAAATAATACGCATCGTGCTGTGCTGTTTGTGTTTGCTTGAGTGCATTCGCGCGCTCTCCCTTTCTCCACTTTACAATTTTTTTGTTATTATTTATCTATTCCTGAGAGTTTATCTTATTTTTTATTTGTTTATTTAAATGAAGTCGACCAGTTGCCTGCCCTTCCTTCCATTATCCGTCACCGAGACAAACTGAACAAAGTTCTGAGGTCGACCTTGTAAAGATAAGGATTCAGGTCTGTCTGCTGTTTACCTTTGCTCCTGCGCGCACTGCCCTTCTCTCCACATTTATGTTTTTGTTTGTTTGTCTATCTAATCTTTTGGGTTTTTCTTTCTAATGAGGTCGACCAGTTGTCTATTTATTATTTTTTCTACTACGCATCAAGCTGCGCTGCTTGTCTTTGCTCCTGTGTGCTCGCTCACTCTCGCCTTATCCACTTATTTTTATTTTTGATTTATTTTTTATTTATTTTGTCAATTTAAAAAAAAATACGCATCGTGCTGTGCTGTTTGTGTTTGCTTGAGTGCATTCACGCGCTCTCGCTTTCTCCACTTTACAATTTTTTTGTTATTATTTATCTATTCCTGAGAGTTTATCTTATTTTTTATTTTTTTATTCAAATGAAGTCGACCAGTTGCCTGCCCTTCCTTCCATTATCCGTCACCGAAACAAACTGAACAAAGTTCTGAGATCGACCTGGTAAAGATAAGGATTCAGGTCTGTCTGCTGTTTACCTTTGCTCCTGCGCGCACTGCCCTTCTCTCCACATTTATGTGTTTGTTTGTTTGTCTATCTAATCTTTTGGGTTTTTATTTCTAATGAGGTCGACCAGTTGTCTATTTATTATTTTTTTTACTACGCATCAAGCTGCGCTGCTTGTCTTTGCTCCTGTGTGCTCGCGCACTCTCGCCTTTTCCACTTATTTTTATTTTTGATTTATTTTGTCAATTTAAAAAAAAATACGCATCAAGCTCTGCTGTTTGTGTTTGCTTGAGTGCATTCGCGCGCTCTCGCTTTCTCCACTTTACAATTTTTTAGTTATTATTGATCTATTCCTGAGAGTTTATCTTATTTTTTATTTGTTTATTTAAATGAAGTCGACCAGTTGCCTGCCCTTCCTTCCATTATCCGTCACCGAGACAAACTGAACAAAGTTCTGAGGTCGACCTTGTAAAGATAAGGATTCAGGTCTGTCTGCTGTTTACCTTTGCTCCTGCGCGCACTGCCCTTCTCTCCACATTTATGTGTTTGTTTGTTTGTCTATCTAATCTTTTGGGTTTTTATTTCTAATGAGGTCGACCAGTTGTCTATTTATTATTTTTTTTACTACGCATCAAGCTGCGCTGCTTGTCTTTGCTCCTGTGTGCTCGCGCACTCTCGCCTTTTCCACTTATTTTTATTTTTGATTTATTTTTGATTTATTTTGTCAATTTTGAAAAAAAAATACGCATCGTGCTGTGCTGTTTGTGTTTGCTTGAGTGCATTCGCGCGCTCTCGCTTTCTCCACTTTACAATTTTTTTGTTATTATTTATCTATTCCTGAGAGTTTATCTTATTTTTTATTTGTTTATTTAAATGAAGTCGACCAGTTGCCTGCCCTTCCTTCCATTATCCGTCACCGAGACAAACTGAACAAAGTTCTGAGGTCGACCTTGTAAAGATAAGGATTCAGGTCTGTCTGCTGGTTACCTTTGCTCCTGCGCGCCCTGCCCTTCTCTCCACATTTATGTGTTTGTTTGTTTGTCTATCTAATCTTTTGGGTTTTTATTTCTAATGAGGTCGACCAGTTGTCTATTTATTATTTTTTTTACTACGCATCAAGCTGCGCTGCTTGTCTTTGCTCCTGTGTGCTCACGCACTCTCGCCTTTTCCACTTATTTTTATTTTTGATTTATTTTTGATTTATTTAGTCAATTTAAAAAAAATACGCATCGTGCTGTGCTGTTTGTGTTTGCTTGAGTGCATTCGCGCGCTCTCGCTTTCTCCACTTTACAATTTTTTTGTTATTATTCATCTATTCCTGAGAGTTTATCTTATTTTTTATTTGTTTATTTAAATGAAGTCGACCAGTTGCCTGCCCTTCCTTCCATTATCCGTCACAAGACAAACTGAACAAAGTTCTGAGGTCGACCTTGTAAAGATAAGGATTCAGGTCTGTCTGCTGTTTACCTTTGCTCCTGCGCGCACTGCCCTTCTCTCCACATTTATGTGTTTGTTTGTTTGTCTATCTAATCTTTTGGGTTTTTATTTCTAATGAGGTCGACCAGTTGTCTATTTATTATTTTTTTTACTACGCATCAAGCTGCGCTGCTTGTCTTTGCTCCTGTGTGCTCGCGCACTCTCGCCTTTTCCACTTATTTTTATTTTTGATTTATTTTTGATTTATTTTGTCAATTTGAAAAAATAATACGCATCGTGCTGTGCTGTTTGTGTTTGGTTGAGTGCATTCGCGCGCTCTCGCTTTCTCCACTTTACAATTTTTTTGTTATTATTTATCTATTCCTGAGAGTTTATCTTATTTTTTATTTGTTTATTTAAATGAAGTCGACCAGTTGCCTGCCCTTCCTTCCATTATCCGTCACCGAGACAAACTGAACAAAGTTCTGAGGTCGACCTTGTAAAGATAAGGATTCAGGTCTGTCTGCTGTTTACCTTTGCTCCTGCGCGCACTGCCCTTCTCTCCACATTTATGTGTTTGTTTGTTTGTCTATCTAATCTTTTGGGTTTTTATTTCTAATGAGGTCGACCAGTTGTCTATTTATTATTTTTTTACTACGCATCAAGCTTCGCTGCTTGTCTTTGCTCCTGTGTGCTCGCGCACTCTCGCCTTTTCCACTTATTTTTATTTTTGATTTATTTTGTCAATTTAAAAAAAAATACGCATCAAGCTGTGCTGTTTGTGTTTGCTTGAGTGCATTCGCGCGCTCTCGCTTTCTCCACTTTACAATTTTTTAGTTATTATTGATCTATTCCTGAGAGTTTATCTTATTTTTTATTTGTTTATTTAAATGAAGTCGACCAGTTGCCTGCCCTTCCTTCCATTATCCGTCACCGAGACAAACTGAACAAAGTTCTGAGGTCGACCTTGTAAAGATAAGGATTCAGGTCTGTCTGCTGTTTACCTTTGCTCCTGCGCGCACTGCCCTTCTCTCCACATTTATGTGTTTGTTTGTTTGTCTATCTAATCTTTTGGGTTTTTATTTCTAATGAGGTCGACCAGTTGTCTATTTATTATTTTTTTTACTACGCATCAAGCTGCGCTGCTTGTCTTTGCTCCTGTGTGCTCGCGCACTCTCGCCTTTTCCACTTATTTTTATTTTTGATTTATTTTTGATTTATTTTGTCAATTTTGAAAAAAAAATACGCATCGTGCTGTGCTGTTTGTGTTTGCTTGAGTGCATTCGCGCGCTCTCGCTTTCTCCACTTTACAATTTTTTTGTTATTATTTATCTATTCCTGAGTTTATCTTATTTTTTATTTGTTTATTTAAATGAAGTCGACCAGTTGCCTGCCCTTCCTTCCATTATCCGTCACCGAGACAAACTGAACAAAGTTCTGAGGTCGACCTTGTAAAGATAAGGATTCAGGTCTGTCTGCTGGTTACCTTTGCTCCTGCGCGCCCTGCCCTTCTCTCCACATTTATGTGTTTGTTTGTTTGTCTATCTAATCTTTTGGGTTTTTATTTCTAATGAGGTCGACCAGTTGTCTATTTATTATTTTTTTTACTACGCATCAAGCTGCGCTGCTTGTCTTTGCTCCTGTGTGCTCACGCACTCTCGCCTTTTCCACTTATTTTTCTTTTTGATTTATTTTGTCAATTTAAAAAAAAATACGCATCGTGCTGTGCTGTTTGTGTTTGCTTGAGTGCATTCGCGCGCTCTCGCTTTCTCCACTTTACAATTTTTTTGTTATTATTTATCTATTCCTGAGAGTTTATCTTATTTTTTATTTGTTTATTTAAATGAAGTCGACCAGTTGCCTGCCCTTCCTTCCATTATCCGTCACCGAGACAAACTGAACAAAGTTCTGAGGTCGACCTTGTAAAGATAAGGATTCAGGTCTGTCTGCTGTTTACCTTTGCTCCTGCGCGCACTGCCCTTCTCTCCACATTTATGTTTTTGTTTGTTTGTCTATCTAATCTTTTGGGTTTTTCTTTCTAATGAGGTCGACCAGTTGTCTATTTATTATTTTTCTACTACGCATCAAGCTGCGCTGCTTGTCTTTGCTCCTGTGTGCTCGCTCACTCTCGCCTTATCCACTTATTTTTATTTTTGATTTATTTTTTATTTATTTTGTCAATTTAAAAAAAAAATACGCATCGTGCTGTGCTGTTTGTGTTTGCTTGAGTGCATTCACGCGCTCTCGCTTTCTCCACTTTACAATTTTTTTGTTATTATTTATCTATTCCTGAGAGTTTATCTTATTTTTTATTTTTTTATTCAAATGAAGTCGACCAGTTGCCTGCCCTTCCTTCCATTATCCGTCACCGAAACAAACTGAACAAAGTTCTGAGATCGACCTGGTAAAGATAAGGATTCAGGTCTGTCTGCTGTTTACCTTTGCTCCTGCGCGCACTGCCCTTCTCTCCACATTTATGTGTTTGTTTGTTTGTCTATCTAATCTTTTGGGTTTTTATTTCTAATGAGGTCGACCAGTTGTCTATTTATTATTTTTTTTACTACGCATCAAGCTGCGCTGCTTGTCTTTGCTCCTGTGTGCTCGCGCACTCTCGCCTTTTCCACTTATTTTTCTTTTTGATTTATTTTGTCAATTTAAAAAAAAAATACGCATCAAGCTGTGCTGTTTGTGTTTGCTTGAGTGAGTGCATTCGCGCGCTCTCGCTTTCTCCACTTTACAATTTTTTAGTTATTATTGATCTATTCCTGAGAGTTTATCTTATTTTTTATTTGTTTATTTAAATGAAGTCGACCAGTTGCCTGCCCTTCCTTCCATTATCCGTCACCGAGACAAACTGAACAAAGTTCTGAGGTCGACCTTGTAAAGATAAGGATTCAGGTCTGTCTGCTGTTTACCTTTGCTCCTGCGCGCACTGCCCTTCTCTCCACATTTATGTGTTTGTTTGTTTGTCTATCTAATCTTTTGGGTTTTTATTTCTAATGAGGTCGACCAGTTGTCTATTTATTATTTTTTTTACTACGCATCAAGCTGCGCTGCTTGTCTTTGCTCCTGTGTGCTCGCGCACTCTCGCCTTTTCCACTTATTTTTATTTTTGATTTATTTTTGATTTATTTTGTCAATTTAAAAAAAATACGCATCGTGCTGTGCTGTTTGTGTTTGCTTGAGTGCATTCGCGCGCTCTCGCTTTCTCCACTTTACAATTTTTTTGTTATTATTTATCTATTCCTGAGAGTTTATCTTATTTTTTATTTGTTTATTTAAATGAAGTCGACCAGTTGCCTGCCCTTCCTTCCATTATCCGTCACCGAGACAAACTGAACAAAGTTCTGAGGTCGACCTTGTAAAGATAAGGATTCAGGTCTGTCTGCTGTTTACCTTTGCTCCTGCGCGCACTGCCCTTCTCTCCACATTTATGTGTTTGTTTGTTTGTCTATCTAATCTTTAGGGTTTTATTTCTAATGAGGTCGAATAGTTGTATATTTATTATTTTTTTTTATTACGCATCAAGCTGCGCTGCTTGTCTTTGCTCCTGTGTGCTCGCGCACTCTCGCCTTTTCCACTTATTTTTATTTTTGATTTATATTTTATTTATTTTGTCAATTTAAAAAAATACGCATCGTGCTGTGCTGTTTGTGTTTGCTTGAGGGCATTCGCGCGCTCTCGCTTTCTCCACTTTACAATTTTTTTTGTTATTATTTATCTATTCCTGAGAGTTTACCTTATTTTTATTTGTTTATTTAATGAAGTCGACCAGTTGCCTGCCCTTCCTTCCATTATCCGTCACCGAGACAAACTGAACAAATTCTGAGGTCGACCTTGTAAAGATAAGGATTTAGGTCTGTCTGCTGTTTACCTTTGCTCCTGCGCGCACTGCCCTTCTCTCCACATTTATGTGTTTGTTTGTCTATCTAATCTTTTGGGTTTTTATTTCTAATGAGGTCGACCAGTTGTCTATTTATTATTTTTTTTACTACTCATCAAGCTGCGCTGCTTGTCTTTTCTCTTGTGTGCGCGCGCACTCTCGCCTTTACCACTTATTTTTATTTTTGACTTAATTTTGATTTATTTTGTCAATTTAAAATAAATACGCATCGTGCTGTGCTGTTTGTGTTTGCTTGAGTGCATTCGCGCGCTCTCCTTTCTCCACTTTTCAATTTTTTTGTTATTATTCATCTATTCCTGAGACTTTATCTTATTTTTTATTTGTTTATTTAAATGAAGTCGACCAGTTGCCTGCCCTTCCTTCCATTATCCGTCACCGAGACAAACTGAACAAAGTTCTGAGGTCGACCTTGTAAAGATAAGGATTCAGGTCTGTCTGCTGGTTACCTTTGCTCCTGCGCGCCCTGCCCTTCTCTCCACATTTATGTGTTTGTTTGTTTGTCTATCTAATCTTTTGGGTTTTTATTTCTAATGAGGTCGACCAGTTGTCTATTTATTATTTTTTTTACTACGCATCAAGCTGCGCTGCTTGTCTTTGCTCCTGTGTGCTCACGCACTCTCGCCTTTTCCACTTATTTTTATTTTTGATTTATTTTTTATTTATTTTGTCAATTTGAAAAAATAATACGCATCGTGCTGTGCTGTTTGTGTTTGCTTGAGTGCATTCGCGCGCTCTCGCTTTCTCCACTTTACAATTTTTTTGTTATTATTTATCTATTCCTGAGAGTTTATCTTATTTTTTATTTGTTTATTTAAATGAAGTCGACCAGTTGCCTGCCCTTCCTTCCATTATCCGTCACCGAGACAAACTGAACAAAGTTCTGAGGTCGACCTTGTAAAGATAAGGATTCAGGTCTGTCTGCTGTTTACCTTTGCTCCTGCGCGCACTGCCCTTCTCTCCACATTTATGTGTTTGTTTGTTTGTCTATCTAATCTTTTGGGTTTTTATTTCTAATGAGGTCGACCAGTTGTCTATTTATTATTTTTTTACTACGCATCAAGCTGCGCTGCTTGTCTTTGCTCCTGTGTGCTTGCGCACTCTCGCCTTTTCCACTTATTTTTATTTTTGATTTATTTTTGATTTATTTTGTCAATTTAAAAAAAAATACGCATCGTGCTGTGCTGTTTGTGTTTGCTTGAGTGCATTCGCGCGCTCTCGCTTTCTCCACTTTACAATTTTTTTGTTATTATTTATCTATTCCTGAGAGTTTATCTTATTTTTTATTTGTTTATTTAAATGAAGTCGACCAGTTGCCTGCCCTTCCTTCCATTATCCGTCACCGAGACAAACTGAACAAAGTTCTGAGGTCGACCTTGTAAAGATAAGGATTCAGGTCTGTCTGCTGTTTACCTTTGCTCCTGCGCGCACTGCCCTTCTCTCCACATTTATGTGTTTGTTTGTTTGTCTATCTAATCTTTTGGGTTTTTATTTCTAATGAGGTCGACCAGTTGTCTATTTATTATTTTTTTTACTACGCATCAAGCTGCGCTGCTTGTCTTTGCTCCTGTGTGCTCGCGCACTCTCGCCTTTTCCACTTATTTTTCTTTTTGATTTATTTTGTCAATTAAAAAAAAATACGCATCGTGCTGTGCTGTTTGTGTTTGCTTGAGTGCATTCGCGCGCTCTCGCTTTCTCCACTTTACAATTTTTTTTGTTATTATTTATCTATTCCTGAGAGTTTATCTTATTTTTTATTTGTTTATTTAAATGAAGTCGACCAGTTGCCTGCCCTTCCTTCCATTATCCGTCACCGAGACAAACTGAACAAAGTTCTGAGGTCGACCTTGTAAAGATAAGGATTCAGGTCTGTCTGCTGTTTACCTTTGCTCCTGCGCGCAGTGCCCTTCTCTCCACATTTATGTGTTTGTTTGTTTGTCTATCTAATCTTTTGGGTTTTTATTTCTAATGAGGTCGACCAGTTGTCTATTTATTATTTTTTTTACTACGCATCAAGCTGCGCTGCTTGTCTTTGCTCCTGTGTGCTCGCGCACTCTCGCCTTTTCCACTTATTTTTATTTTTGATTTATTTTTGATTTATTTTGGTCAATTTAAAAAAAATACGCATCGTGCTGTGCTGTTTGTGTTTGCTTGAGTGCATTCGCGCGCTCTCGCTTTCTCCACTTTACAATTTTTTTGTTATTATTTATCTATTCCTGAGAGTTTATCTTATTTTTATTTGTTTATTTAAATGAAGTCGACCAGTTGCCTGCCCTTCCTTCCATTATCCGTCACCGAGACAAACTGAACAAAGTTCTGAGGTCGACCTTGTAAAGATAAGGATTCAGGTCTGTCTGCTGTTTACCTTTGCTCCTGCGTGCACTGCCCTTCTCTCCACATTTATGTGTTTGTTTGTTTGTCTATCTAATCTTTTGGGTTTTTATTTCTAATGAGGGTCGACCAGTTGTCTATTTATTATTTTTTTTACTACGCATCAAGCTGCGCTGCTTGTCTTTGCTCCTGTGTGCACGCGCACTCTCGCCTTTTCCACTTATTTTTATTTTTGATTTATTTTTGATTTATTTTGTCAATTTAAAAAAAATACGCATCGTGCTGTGCTGTTTGTGTTTGCTTGAGTGCATTCGCGTGCTCTCGCTTTCTCCACTTTACAATTTTTTTGTTATTATTTATCTATTCCTGAGAGTGTATCTTTTTTTTTATTTGTTTATTTAAATGAAGTCGACCAGTTGCCTGCCCTTCCTTCCATTATCCGTCACCGAGACAAAACTGAACAAAGTTCTGAGGTCGACCTTGTAAAGATAAGGATTCAGGTCTGTCTGCTGTTTACCTTGGGCTCCTGCGCGCACTGCCCTTCTCTCCACATTTATGTGTTTGTTTGTTTGTCTATCTAATCTTTTGGGTTTTTTATTTCTAATGAGGTCGACCAGTTGTCTATTTATTATTTTTTCTACTACGCATCAAGCTGCGCTGCTTGTCTTTGCTCCTGTGTGCTCGCGCACTCTCGCCTTTTCCACTTATTTTTATTTTTGATTTATTTTGTCAATTTAAAAAAAAATACGCATCAAGCTGTGCTGTTTGTGTTTGCTTGAGTGCATTCGCGCGCTCTCGCTTTCTCCACTTTACAATTTTTTAGTTATTATTGATCTATTCCTGAGAGTTTATCTTATTTTTTATTTGTTTATTTAAATGAAGTCGACCAGTTGCCTGCCCTTCCTTCCATTATCCGTCACCGAGACAAACTGAACAAAGTTCTGAGGTCGACCTTGTAAAGATAAGGATTCAGGTCTGTCTGCTGTTTACCTTTGCTCCTGCGCGCACTGCCCTTCTCTCCACATTTATGTGTTTGTTTGTTTGTCTATCTAATCTTTTGGGTTTTTATTTCTAATGAGGTCGACCTGTTGTCCTATTTATTATTTTTTTTACTACGCATCAAGCTGCGCTGCTTGTCTTTGCTCCTGTGTGCTCGCGCACTCTCGCCTTTTCCACTTATTTTTATTTTTGATTTATTTTTGATTTATTTTGTCAATTTTGAAAAAAAAATACGCATCGTGCTGTGCTGTTTGTGTTTGCTTGAGTGCATTCGCGCGCTCTCGCTTTCTCCACTTTACAATTTTTTTGTTATTATTTATCTATTCCTGAGTTTATCTTATTTTTTATTTGTTTATTTAAATGAAGTCGACCAGTTTGCCTGCCCTTCCTTCCATTATCCGTCACCGAGACAAACTGAACAAAGTTCTGAGGTCGACCTTGTAAAGATAAGGATTCAGGTCTGTCTGCTGGTTACCTTTGCTCCTGCGCGCCCTGCCCTTCTCTCCACATTTATGTGTTTGTTTGTTTGTCTATCTAATCTTTTGGGTTTTTATTTCTAATGAGGTCGACCAGTTGTCTATTTATTATTTTTTTTACTACGCATCAAGCTGCGCTGCTTGTCTTTGCTCCTGTGTGCTCACGCACTCTCGCCTTTTCCACTTATTTTTCTTTTTGATTTATTTTGTCAATTTAAAAAAAAATACGCATCGTGCTGTGCTGTTTGTGTTTGCTTGAGTGCATTCGCGCGCTCTCGCTTTCTCCACTTTACAATTTTTTTGTTATTATTTATCTATTCCTGAGAGTTTATCTTATTTTTTATTTGTTTATTTAAATGAAGTCGACCAGTTGCCTGCCCTTCCTTCCATTATCCGTCACCGAGACAAACTGAACAAAGTTCTGAGGTCGACCTTGTAAAGATAAGGATTCAGGTCTGTCTGCTGTTTACCTTTGCTCCTGCGCGCACTGCCCTTCTCTCCACATTTATGTTTTTGTTTGTTTGTCTATCTAATCTTTTGGGTTTTTCTTTCTAATGAGGTCGACCAGTTGTCTATTTATTATTTTTTCTACTACACATCAAGCTGCGCTGCTTGTCTTTGCTCCTGTGTGCTCGCTCACTCTCGCCTTATCCACTTATTTTTATTTTTGATTTATTTTTTATTTATTTTGTCAATTTAAAAAAAAAATACGCATCGTGCTGTGCTGTTTGTGTTTGCTTGAGTGCATTCACGCGCTCTCGCTTTCTCCACTTTACAATTTTTTTGTTATTATTTATCTATTCCTGAGAGTTTATCTTATTTTTTATTTTTTTATTCAAATGAAGTCGACCAGTTGCCTGCCCTTCCTTCCATTATCCGTCACCGAAACAAACTGAACAAAGTTCTGAGATCGACCTGGTAAAGATAAGGATTCAGGTCTGTCTGCTGGTTACCTTTGCTCCTGCGCGCACTGCCCTTCTCTCCACATTTATGTGTTTGTTTGTTTGTCTATCTAATCTTTTGGGTTTTTATTTCTAATGAGGTCGACCAGTTGTCTATTTATTATTTTTTTTACTACGCATCAAGCTGCGCTGCTTGTCTTTGCTCCTGTGTGCTCGCGCACTCTCGCCTTTTCCACTTATTTTTCTTTTTGATTTATTTTGTCAATTTAAAAAAAAAATACGCATCAAGCTGTGCTGTTTGTGTTTGCTTGAGTGCATTCGCGCGCTCTCGCTTTCTCCACTTTACAATTTTTTAGTTATTATTGATCTATTCCTGAGAGTTTATCTTATTTTTTATTTGTTTATTTAAATGAAGTCGACCAGTTGCCTGCCCTTCCTTCCATTATCCGTCACCGAGACAAACTGAACAAAGTTCTGAGGTCGACCTTGTAAAGATAAGGATTCAGGTCTGTCTGCTGTTTACCTTTGCTCCTGCGCGCACTGCCCTTCTCTCCACATTTATGTGTTTGTTTGTTTGTCTATCTAATCTTTTGGGTTTTTATTTCTAATGAGGTCGACCAGTTGTCTATTTATTATTTTTTTTACTACGCATCAAGCTGCGCTGCTTGTCTTTGCTCCTGTGTGCTCGCGCACTCTCGCCTTTTCCACTTATTTTTATTTTTGATTTATTTTTGATTTATTTGTCAATTTAAAAAAAATACGCATCGTGCTGTGCTGTTTGTGTTTGCTTGAGTGCATTCGCGCGCTCTCGCTTTCTCCACTTTACAATTTTTTTGTTATTATTTATCTATTCCTGAGAGTTTATCTTATTTTTTTATTTGTTTATTTAAATGAAGTCGACCAGTTGCCTGCCCTTCCTTCCATTATCCGTCACCGAGACAAACTGAACAAAGTTCTGAGGTCGACCTTGTAAAGATAAGGATTCAGGTCTGTCTGCTGTTTACCTTTGCTCCTGCGCGCACTGCCCTTCTCTCCACATTTATGTGTTTGTTTGTTTGTCTATCTAATCTTTTGGGTTTTTATTTCTAATGAGGTCGACCAGTTGTCTATTTATTATTTTTTTTACTACGCATCAAGCTGCGCTGCTTGTCTTTGCTCCTGTGTGCTCACGCACTCTCGCCTTTTCCACTTATTTTTCTTTTTGATTTATTTTGTCAATTTGAAAAAATAATACGCATCGTGCTGTGCTGTTTGTGTTTGCTTGAGTGCATTCGCGCGCTCTCCCTTTCTCCACTTTACAATTTTTTTGTTATTATTTATCTATTCCTGAGAGTTTATCTTATTTTTTATTTGTTTATTTAAATGAAGTCGACCAGTTGCCTGCCCTTCCTTCCATTATCCGTCACCGAGACAAACTGAACAAAGTTCTGAGGTCGACCTTGTAAAGATAAGGATTCAGGTCTGTCTGCTGTTTACCTTTGCTCCTGCGCGCACTGCCCTTCTCTCCACATTTATGTTTTTGTTTGTTTGTCTATCTAATCTTTTGGGTTATTCTTTCTAATGAGGGTCGACCAGTTGTCTATTTATTATTTTTTCTACTACGCATCAAGCTGCGCTGCTTGTCTTTGCTCCTGTGTGCTCGCTCACTCTCGCCTTATCCACTTATTTTTATTTTTGATTTATTTTTATTTATTTTGTCAATTTAAAAAAAAATACGCATCGTGCTGTGCTGTTTGTGTTTGCTTGAGTGCATTCACGCGCTCTCGCTTTCTCCACTTTACAATTTTTTTTGTTATTATTTATCTATTCCTGAGAGTTTATCTTATTTTTTATTTTTTTATTCAAATGAAGTCGACCAGTTGCCTGCCCTTCCTTCCATTATCCGTCACCGAAACAAACTGAACAAAGTTCTGAGATCGACCTGGTAAAGATAAGGATTCAGGTCTGTCTGCTGTTTACCTTTGCTCCTGCGCGCCCTGCCCTTCTCTCCACATTTATGTGTTTGTTTGTTTGTCTATCTAATCTTTTGGGTTTTTATTTCTAATGAGGTCGACCAGTTGTCTATTTATTATTTTTTTTTACTACGCATCAAGCTGCGCTGCTTGTCTTTGCTCCTGTGTGCTCGCGCACTCTCGCCTATTCCACTTATTTTTATTTTTGATTTATTTTGTCAATTTAAAAAAAAATACGCATCAAGCTGTGCTGTTTGTGTTTGCTTGAGTGCATTCGCGCGCTCTCGCTTTCTCCACTTTACAATTTTTTAGTTATTATTGATCTATTCCTGAGAGTTTATCTTATTTTTTATTTGTTTATTTAAATGAAGTCGACCAGTTGCCTGCCCTTCCTTCCATTATCCGTCACCGAGACAAACTGAACAAAGTTCTGAGGTCGACCTTGTAAAGATAAGGATTCAGGTCTGTCTGCTGTTTACCTTTGCTCCTGCGCGCACTGCCCTTCTCTCCACATTTATGTGTTTGTTTGTTGTCTATCTAATCTTTTGGGTTTTTTATTTCTAATGAGGTCGACCAGTTGTCTATTTATTATTTTTTTTACTACGCATCAAGCTGCGCTGCTTGTCTTTGCTCCTGTGTGCTCGCGCACTCTCGCCTTTTCCACTTATTTTTATTTTTTGATTTATTTTTGATTTATTTTGTCAATTTTGAAAAAAAAATACGCATCGTGCTGTGCTGTTTGTGTTTGCTTGAGTGCATTCGCGCGCTCTCGCTTTCTCCACTTTACAATTTTTTTGTTATTATTTATCTATTCCTGAGTTTATCTTATTTTTTATTTGTTTATTTAAATGAAGTCGACCAGTTGCCTGCCCTTCCTTCCATTATCCGTCACCGAGACAAACTGAACAAAGTTCTGAGGTCGACCTTGTAAAGATAAGGATTCAGGTCTGTCTGCTGGTTACCTTTGCTCCTGCGCGCCCTGCCCTTCTCTCCACATTTATGTGTTTGTTTGTTTGTCTATCTAATCTTTTGGGTTTTTATTTCTAATGAGGTCGACCAGTTGGTCTATTTATTATTTTTTTTACTACGCATCAAGCTGCGCTGCTTGTCTTTGCTCCTGTGTGCTCACGCACTCTCGCCTTTTCCACTTATTTTATTTTTGATTTATTTTTGATTTATTTAGTCAATTTAAAAAAAAATACGCATCGTGCTGTGCTGTTTGTGTTTGGTTGAGTGCATTCCGCGCGCTCTCGCTTTCTCCACTTTACAATTTTTTTGTTATTATTCATCTATTCCTGAGAGTTTATCTTATTTTTTATTTGTTTATTTTAAATGAAGTCGACCAGTTGCCTGCCCTTCCTTCCATTATCCGTCACAAGACAAACTGAACAAAGTTCTGAGGTCGACCTTGTAAAGATAAGGATTCAGGTCTGTCTGCTGTTTACCTTTGCTCCTGCGCGCACTGCCCTTCTCTCCACATTTATGTGTTTGTTTGTTTGTCTATCTAATCTTTTGGGTTTTTTATTTCTAATGAGGTCGACCAGTTGTCTATTTATTATTTTTTTACTACGCATCAAGCTGCGCTGCTTGTCTTTGCTCCTGTGTGCTCGCGCACTCTCGCCTTTTCCACTTATTTTTATTTTTGATTTATTTTTGATTTATTTTGTCAATTTGAAAAAATAATACGCATCGTGCTGTGCTGTTTGTGTTTGGTTGAGTGCATTCGCGCGCTCTCGCTTTCTCCACTTTACAATTTTTTGTTATTATTTATCTATTCCTGAGAGTGTATCTATTTTTTATTTGTTTATTTAAATGAAGTCGACCAGTTGCCTGCCCTTCCTTCCATTATCAGTCACCGAGACAAACTGAACAAAGTTCTGAGGTCGACCTTGTAAAGATAAGGGTTCAGGTCTGTCTGCTGTTTACCTTTGCTCCTGCGCGCACTGCCCTTCTCTCCACATTTATGTGTTTGTTTGTTTGTCTATCTAATCTTTTGGGTTTTTATTTCTAATGAGGTCGACCAGTTTTCAATTTATTATTTTTTTTACTACGCATCAAGCTGCGCTGCTTGTCTTTGCTCCTGTGTGCTCGCGCACTCTCGCCTTTTCCACTTATTTTTTATTTTTGATTTATTTTTGATTTATTTTGTCAATTTGAAAAAATAATACGCATCGTGCTGTGCTGTTTGTGTTTGGTTGAGTGCATTCGCGCGCTCTCGCTTTCTCCACTTTACAATTTTTTTGTTATTATTTATCTATTCCTGAGAGTTTATCTTATTTTTTATTTGTTTATTTAAATGAAGACGACCAGTTGCCTGCCCTTCCTTCCATTATCCGTCACCGAGACAAACTGAACAAAGTTCTGAGGTCGACCTTGTAAAGATAAGGATTCAGGTCTGTCTGCTGTTTACCTTTGCTCCTGCGCGCACTGCCCTTCTCTCCACATTTATGTGTTTGTTTGTTTGTCTATCTAATCTTTTGGGTTTTTCTTTCTAATGAGGTCGACCAGTTGTCTATTTATTATTTTTTTTTACTACGCATCAAGCTGCGCTGCTTGTCTTTGCTCCTGTGTGCTCGCGCACTCTCGCCTTTTCCACTTATTTTTATTTTTGATTTATTTTTGATTTATTTTGTCAATTTTGAAAAAAAAATACGCATCGTGCTGTGCTGTTTGTGTTTGCTTGAGTGCATTCGCGCGCTCTCGCTTTCTCCACTTTACAATTTTTTTGTTATTATTTATCTATTCCTGAGTTTATCTTATTTTTTATTTGTTTATTTAAATGAAGTCGACCAGTTGCCTGCCCTTCCTTCCATTATCCGTCACCGAGACAAACTGAACAAAGTTCTGAGGTCGACCTTGTAAAGATAAGGATTCAGGTCTGTCTGCTGGTTACCTTTGCTCCTGCGTGCCCCTGCCCTTCTCTCCGCATTTATGTGTTTGTTTGTTTCTCTATCTAATCTTTTGGGTTTTTATTTCTAATGAGGTCGACCAGTTGTCTATTTATTATTTTTTTTTACTACGCATCAAGCTGCGCTGCTTGTCTTTGCTCCTGTGTGCTCACGCACTCTCGCCTTTTCCACTTATTTTTCTTTTTGATTTATTTTGTCAATTAAAAAAAAATACGCATCGTGCTGTGCTGTTTGTGTTTGCTTGAGTGCATTCGCGCGCTCTCGCTTTCTCCACTTTACAATTTTTTTGTTATTATTTATCTATTCCTGAGTTTATCTTATTTTTTATTTGTTTATATAAATGAAGTCGACCAGTTGCCAGCCCTTCCTTCCATTATCCGTCACCGAGACAAACTGAACAAAGTTCTGAGGTCGACCTTGTAAAGATAAGGATTCAGGTCTGTCTGCTGGTTACCTTTGCTCCTGCGCGCCCTGCCCTTCTTTCCACATTTATGTGTTTGTTTGTTTTCTCTATCTAATCTTTTGGGTTTTTATTTCTAATGAGGTCGACCAGTTGTCTATTTATTTATTTTTTTTACTACGCATCAAGCTGCGCTGCTTGTCTTTGCTCCTGTGTGCTCACGCACTCTCGCCTTTTCCACTTATTTTTCTTTTTGATTTATTTTGTCAATTAAAAAAAAATACGCATCGTGCTGTGCTGTTTGTGTTTGCTTGAGTGCATTCGCGCGCTCTCGCTTTCTCCACTTTACAATTTTTTTGTTTATTATTTATCTATTCCTGAGAGTGTATCTTATTTTTTATTTGTTTATTTAAATGAAGTCGACCAGTTGCCTGCCCTTCCTTCCATTATCCTTCACCGAGACAAACTGAAACAAAGTTCTGAGGTCGACCTTGTAAAGATAAGGATTCAGGTCTGTCTGCTGTTTACCTTGGCTCCTGCGCGCAGTGCCCTTCTCTCCACATTTATGTGTTTGTTTGTTTGTCTATCTAATCTTTTGGGTTTTTATTTCTAATGAGGTCGACCAGTTGTCTATTTATTATTTTTTTTTACTACGCATCAAGCTGCGCTGCTTGTCTTTGCTCCTGTGTGCTCGCGCACTCTCGCCTTTTCCACTTATTTTTATTTTTGATTTATTTTGTCAATTAAAAAAAAAATACGCATCGTGCTGTGCTGTTTGTGTTTGCTTGAGTGCATTCGCGCGCTCTCGCTTTCTCCACTTTACAATTTTTTAGTTATTATTGATCTATTCCTGAGAGTTTATCTTATTTTTATTTGTTTATTTAAATGAAGTCGACCAGTTGCCTGCCCTTCCTTCCATTATCCGTCACCGAGACAAACTGAACAAAGTTCTGAGGTCGACCTTGTAAAGATAAGGATTCAGGTCTGTCTGCTGTTTACCTTTGCTCCTGCGCGCACTGCCCTTCTCTCCACATTTATGTGTTTGTTTGTTTGTCTATCTAATCTTTTGGGTTTTTTATTTCTAATGAGGTCGACCAGTTGTCTATTTATTATTTTTTTTACTACGCATCAAGCTGCGCTGCTTGTCTTTGCTCCTGTGTGCTCGCGCACTCTCGCCTTTTCCACTTATTTTTATTTTTGATTTATTTTTGATTTATTTTGTCAATTTAAAAAAAAAAAAACGCATCGTGCTGTGCTGTTTGTGGTTTGCTTGAGTGCATTCGCGCGCTCTCGCTTTCTCCACTTTACAATTTTTTTGTTATTATTTATCTATTCCTGAGAGTGTATCTTAATTTTTATTTGTTTATTTAAATGAAGTCGACCAGTTGCCTGCCTTCCTTCCATTATCCGTCACCGAGACAAACTGAACAAAGTTCTGAGGTCGACCTTGTAAAGATAAGGATTCAGGTCT
>NW_025957547.1:0-33128 GCF_023159225.1 Perognathus longimembris pacificus
GGAGAGAAGGGCAGTGCGCGCAGGAGCAAAGGTAAACAGCAGACAGACCTGAATCCTGATCTTTACAAGGTCGACCTCAGAACTTTGTTCAGTTTGTCTCGGTGACGGATAATGGAAGGAAGGGCAGGCAACTGGTCGACTTCATTTAAATAAACAAATAAAAAATAAGATAAACTCTCAGGAATAGATAAATAATAACAAAAAAATTGTAAAGTGGAGAAAGCGAGAGCGCGCGAATGCACTCAAGCAAACACAAACAGCACAGCACGATGCGTATTTTTTTAAAACTGACAAAATAAATCAAAAATAAATCAAAAAATAAAAATAAGTGGAAAAGGCGAGAGTGCGCGAGCACACAGGAGCAAAGACAAGCAGCGCAGCTTGATGCGTAGTAAAAAAATAATAAATAGACAACTGGTCGACCTCATTAGAAATAAAAACCCAAAAGATTAGATAGACAAACAAACAAACACATAAATGTGGAGAGAAGGGCAGTGCGCGCAGGAGCAAAGGTAAACAGCAGACAGACCTGAATCCTTATCTTTACAAGGTCGACCTCAGAACTTTGTTCAGTTTTGTCTCGGTGACGGATAATGGAAGGAAGGGCAGGCAACTGGTCGACTTCATTTAAATAAACAAATAAAAAATAAGATAAACTCTAAGGAATAGATAAATAATAACAAAAAAATTGTAAAGTGGAGAAAGCGAGAGCGCGCGAATGCACTCAAGCAAACACAAACAGCACAGCACGATGCGTATTTTTTTTTAAATTGACAAGTCAAAAATAAATCAAAAATAAAAATAAGTAGAAAAGGCGAGAGTGCGCGAGCACACAGGAGCAAAGACAAGCAGCGCAGCTTGATGCGTAGTAAAAAAAATAATAAATAGACAACTGGTCGACCTCATTAGAAATAAAAACCCAAAATATTAGATAGACAAACAAACAAACACGTAAATGTGGAGAGAAGATCAGTGCGTGCAGGAGCAAAGGTAAACAGCAGACAGACCTGAATCCTTATCTTTACAAGGTCGACCTCAGGACTTTGTTCAGTTTGTCTCGGTGACGGATAATGGAAGGAAGGGCAGGCAACTGGTCGACTTCATTTAAATAAACAAATAAAAAATAAGATAAACTCTCAGGAAGAGATAAATAATAAAAAAAAATTGTAAAGTGGGGAAAGCGAGAGCGCTCGAATGCACTCAAGCAAACACAAACAGCACAGCACGATGCGTATTTTTTTTTAAATTGACAAAATAAATCAAAAATAAAAATAAGTGGAAAAGGCGAGAGTGCGCGAGCACACAGGAGCAAAGACAAGCAGCGCAGCTTGATGCGTAGTAAAATAAAATAATAAATAGACAACTGGTCGACCTCATTAGAAATAAAAACCCAAAAGATTAGATAGAAAACAAACAAACACATAAATGTGGAGAGAAGGGCAGTGCGCGCAGGAGCAAAGGTAAACAGCAGACAGACCTGAATCCTTATCTTTACAAGGTCGACCTCAGAACTTTGTTCAGTTTGTCTCGGTGACGGATAATGGAAGGAAGGGCAGGCAACTGGTCGACTTCATTTAAATAAACAAATAAAAAATAAGATAAACTCTCAGGAATAGATAAATAATAACAAAAAAATTGTAAAGTGGAGAAAGCGAGAGCGCGCGAATGTACTCAAGCAAACACAAACAGCACAGCACGATGCGTACTTTTTTTTTAAATTGACAAAATAAATCAAAAATAAATCAAAAATAAAAATATGTGGAAAAGGCGAGAGTGCGCGAGCACACAGGAGCAAAGACAAGCAGCGCAGCTTGATGCGTAGTAAAAAAAATAATAAATAGACAACTGGTCGACCTCATTAGAAATAAAAACCCAAAAGATTAGATAGACAAACAAACAAACACATAAATGTGGAGAGAAGGGCAGTGCGCGCAGGAGCAAAGGTAAACAGCAGACAGACCTGAATCCTTATCTTTACAAGGTCGACCTCAGAACTTTGTTCAGTTTGTCTCGGTGACGGATAATGGAAGGAAGGGCAGGCAACTGGTCGACTTCATTTAAATAAACATATAAAAATAAGATAAACTCTCCGGAATAGATAAATAATAACAAAAAAATTGTAAAGTAGAGAAAGCGAGAGCGCGCGAATGCACTCAAGCAAACACAAACAGCACAGCACGATGCGTATTTTTTTTTAAATTGACAAAATTAATCAAAAATAAATCAAAAATAAAAATAAGTGGAAAAGGCGAGAGTGCGCGAGCACACAGGAGCAAAGACAAGCAGCGCAGCTTGATGCGTAGTAAAAAAAATAATAAATAAACAACTGGTCGACCTCATTAGAAATAAAAACCCAAAAGATTAGATAGACAAACAAACAAACACATAAATGTGGAGAGAATTGCAGTGCGCGCAGGAGCAAAGGTAAACAGCAGACAGACCTGAATCCTTATCTTTACAAGGTCGACCTCATAACTTTGTTCAGTTTGTCTCGGTGACGGATAATGGAAGGAAGGGCAGGCAACTGGTCGACTTCATTTAAATAAACAAATAAAAAATAAGATAAACTCTCAGGAATAGATAAATAATAACAAAAAAATTGTAAAGTGGAGAAAGCGAGAGCGCGCGAATGCACTCAAGCAAACACAAACAGCACAGCACGATGCGTATGTTTTTTTTAAATTGACAAAATAAATCAAAAATAATTCAAAAATAAAAATAAGTGGAAAAGGCGAGAGTGCGCGAGCACACAGGAGCAAAGACAAGCAGCGCAGCTTGATGCGTAGTAAAAAAAAAAATAAATAGACAACTGGTCGACCTCATTAGAAATAAAAACCCAAAAGATTAGATAGACAAACAAACAAACACATAAATGTGGAGAGAAGGGCAGTGCGCGCAGGAGCAAAGGTAAACAGCAGACAGACCTGAATCCTGATCTTTACAAGGTCGACCTCAGAACTTTGTTCAGTTTGTCTCGGTGACGGATAATGGAAGGAAGGGCAGGCAACTGGTCGACTTCATTTAAATAAACAAATAAAAAATAAGATAAACTCTCAGGAATAGATAAATAATAACAAAAAAATTGTAAAGTGGAGAAAGCGAGAGCGCGCGAATGCACTCAAGCAAACACAAACAGCACAGCACGATGCGTATTTTTTTTTAATTGACAAAATAAATCAAAAATAAATCAAAAATAAAAATAAGTGGAAAAGGCGAGAGTGCGCGAGCACACAGGAGCAAAGACAAGCAGTGCAGCTTGATGCGTAGTAAAAAAAATAATAAATAGACAACTGGTCGACCTCATTAGAAATAAAAACCCAAAAGATTAGATAGACAAACAAACAAACACATAAATGTGGAGAGAAGGGCAGTGCGCGCAGGAGCAAAGTTAAACAGCAGACAGACCTGAATCCTTATTTTACAAGGTCGACCTCAGAACTTTGTTCAGTTTGTCTCGGTGACGGATAATGGAAGGAAGGGCAGGCAACTGGTCGACTTCATTTAAATAAACAAATAAAAAATAAGATAAACTCTCAGGAATAGATAAATAATAACAAAAAAATTGTAAAGTGCAGAAAGCGAGAGCGCGCGAATGCACTCAAGCAAACACAAACAGCACAGCACGATGCGTATTTTTTTTTAAATTGACAAAATAAATCAAAAATAAAAATAAGTGGAAAAGGCGAGAGTGCGCGAGCACACAGGAGCAAAGACAAGCAGCGCAGCTTGATGCGTAGTAAAAAAAATAATAAATAGACAACTGGTCGACCTCATTAGAAATAAAAACCCAAAAGATTAGATAGACAAACAAACAAACACATAAATGTGGAGAGAAGGGCAGTGCGCGCAGGAGCAAAGGTAAACAGCAGACAGACCTGAATCCTTATCTTTACAAGGTCGACCTAAGAACTTTGTTCAGTTTGTCTCGGTGACGGATAATGGAAGGAAGGGCAGGCAACTGGTCGACTTCATTTAAATAAACAAATAAAAAATAACATAAACTCTCAGGAATAGATAAATAATAACAAAAAATTGTAAAGTGGAGAAAGCGAGAGCGCGCGAATGCACTCAAGCAAACACAAACAGCACAGCACGATGAGTATTTTTTTTTTAAATTGACAAAATAAATCAAAAATAAATCAAAAATAAAAATAAGTGGAAAAGGCGAGAGTGCGCGAGCACACAGGAGCAAAGACAAGCAGCGCAGCTTGATGCGTAGTAAAAAAAATAATAAATAGACAACTGGTCGACCTCATTAGAAATAAAAACCCAAAATATTAGATAGACAAACAAACAAACACGTAAATGTGGAGAGAAGGGCAGTGCGTGCAGGAGCAAAGATAAACAGCAGACAGACCTGAATCCTTATCTTTACAAGGTCGACCTCAGGACTTTGTTCAGTTTGTCTCGGTGACGGATAATGGAAGGAAGGGCAGGCAACTGGTCGACTTCATTTAAATAAACAAATAAAAAATAAGATAAACTCTCAGGAAGAGATAAATAATAAAAAAAAATTGTAAAGTGGAGAAAGCGAGAGCGCGCGAATGCACTCAAGCAAACACAAACAGCACAGCACGATGCGTATTTTTTTTAAATTGACAAAATAAATCAAAAATAAATCAAAAATAAAAATAAGTGGAAAAGGCGAGAGTGCGCGAGCACACAGGAGCAAAGACAAGCAGCGCAGCTTGATGCGTAGTAAAAAAAATAATAAATAGACAACTGGTCGACCTCATTAGAAATAAAAACCCAAAAGATTAGATAGACAAACAAACATACACATAAATGTGGAGAGAAGGGCAGTGCGCGCAGGAGCAATGGTAAACAGCAGACAGACCTGAATCCTTATCTTTACAAGGTCGACCTCAGAACTTTGTTCAGTTTGTCTCGGTGACGGATAATGGAAGGAAGGGCAGGCAACTGGTCGACTTCATTTAAATAAACAAATAAAAAATAAGATAAACTCTCAGGAATAGATAAATAATAAAAAAATTGTAAAGTGGAGAAAGCGAGAGCGCGCGAATGCACTCAAGCAAACACAAACAGCACAGCACGATGCGTATTTTTTTTAAAAATTGACAAAATAAATCAGAAATATATCAAAAATAAAAATAAGTGGAAAAGGCGAGAGTGCGCGAGCACACAGGAGCAAAGACAAGCAGCGCAGCTTGATGCGTAGTAAAAAAAATAATAAATAGACAACTGGTCGACCTCATTAGAAATAAAAACCCAAAAGATTAGATAGACAAACAAACAAACACATAAATGTGGAGAGAAGGGCAGTGCGCGCAGGAGCAAAGGTAAACAGCAGACAGACCTGAATCCTTATCTTTACAAGGTCGACCTCAGAACTTTGTTCAGTTTGTCTCGGTGACGGATAATGGAAGGAAGGGCAGGCAACTGGTCGACTTCATTTAAATAAACAAATAAAAAATAAGATAAACTCTCAGGAATAGATAAATAATAACAAAAAATTGTAAAGTGGAGAAAGCGAGAGCGCGCGAATGCACTCAAGCAAACATAAACAGCACAGCACGATGCGTATTTTTTTTAAATTGACAAAATAAATCAAAAATAAATCAAAAATAAAAATAAGTGGAAAAGGAGAGAGTGCGCGAGCACACAGGAGGAAAGACAAGCAGCGCAGCTTGATGCGTAGTAAAAAAAATAATAAATAGACAACCTCTCGACCTCATTAGAAAGAAAAACCCAAAAGATTAGATAGACAAACAAACAAACACATAAATGTGGAGAGAAGGGCAGTGCGCGCAGGAGCAAAGGTAAACAGCAGACAGACCTGAATCCTTATCTTTACAAGGTCGACCTCAGAACTTTGTTCAGTTTGTCTCGGTGACGGATAATGGAAGGAAGGGCAGGCAACTGGTCGACTTCATTTAAATAAACAAATAAAAATAAGATAAACTCTCAGGAATAGATAAATAATAACAAAAAAATTGTAAAGTGGAGAAAGCGAGAGCGCGCGAATGCACTCAAGCAAACACGAACAGCACAGCACGATGCGTATTTTTTTTTAAATTGACAAAATAAATCAAAAATAAATCAAAAATAAAAATAAGTGGAAAATGCGAGAGTGCGCGAGCACACAGGAGCAAAGACAAGCAGCGCAGCTTGATGCGTAGTAAAAAAAATAATAAATAGACAACTGGTCGACCTCATTAGAAATAAAAACCCAAAAGATTAGATAGACAAACAAACAAACACATAAATGTGGAGAGAAGGGCAGTGCGCGCAGGAGCAAAGGTAAACAGCAGAGAGACCTGAATCCTTATCTTTACAAGGTCGACCTCAGAACTTTGTTCAGTTTGTCTCGGTGACGGATAATGGAAGGAAGGGCAGGCAACAGGTCGACTTCATTTAAATAAACAAATAAAAAATAAGATAAACTCTCAGGAATAGAGAAATAATAACAAAAAAATTGTAAAGTGGAGAAAGCGAGAGCGCGCGAATGCACTCAAGCAAACACAAACAGCACAGCACGATGCGTATTTTTTTTTAAATTGACAAAATAAATCAAAAATAAAAATAAGTGGAAAAGGCGAGAGTGCGCGAGCACACAGGAGCAAAGACAAGCAGCGCAGCTTGATGCGTAGTAAAAAAAATAATAAATAGACAACTGGTCGACCTCATTAGAAATAAAAACCCAAAAGATTAGATAGACAAACAAACAAACACATAAATGTGGAGAGAAGGGCAGTGCGCGCAGGAGCAAAGGTAAACAGCAGACAGACCTGAATCCTTATCTTTACAAGGTCGACCTCAGAACTTTGTTCAGTTTGTCTCGGTGACGGATAATGGAAGGAAGGGCAGGCAACTGGTCGACTTCATTTAAATAAACAAATAAAAAATAAGATAAACTCTCAGGAATAGATAAATAATAACAAAAAAAATTGTAAAGTGGAGAAAGCGAGAGCGCGCGAATGCACTCAAGCAAACACAAACAGCACAGCACGATGCGTATTTTTTTTTAAATTGACAAAATAAATCAAAAATAAATCAAAAATAAAAATAAGTGGAAAAGGCGAGAGTGCGCGAGCACACAGGAGAAAAGACAAGCAGCGCAGCTTGATGCGTAGTAAAAAAAATAATAAATAGACAACTGGTCGACCTCATTAGAAATAAAAACCCAAAAGATTAGATAGACAAACAAACAAACACATAAATGTGGAGAGAAGGGCAGTGCGCGCAGGAGCAAAGGTAAACAGCAGACAGACCTGAATCCTTATCTTTACAAGGTCGACCTCAGAACTTTGTTCAGTTTGTCTCGGTGACGGATAATGGAAGGAAGGGCAGGCAACTGGTCGACTTCATTTAAATAAACAAATAAAAAATAAGATAAACTCTCAGGAATAGATAAATAATAACAAAAAAAATTGTAAAGTGGAGAAAGCGAGAGCGCGCGAATGCACTCAAGCAAACACAAACAGCACAGCACGATGCGTATTTTTTTTTAAATTGACAAAATAAATCAAAAATAAATCAAAAATAAAAATAAGTGGAAAAGGCGAGAGTGCGCGAGCACACAGGAGAAAAGACAAGCAGCGCAGCTTGATGCGTAGTAAAAAAAAATAATAAATAGACAACTGGTCGACCTCATTAGAAATAAAAACCCAAAAGATTAGATAGACAAACAAACAAACACATAAATGTGGAGAGAAGGGCAGTGCGCGCAGGAGCAAAGGTAAACAGCAGACAGACCTGAATCCTTATCTTTACAAGGTCGACCTCAGAACTTTGTTCAGTTTGTCTCGGTGACGGATAATGGAAGGAAGGGCAGGCAACTGGTCGACTTCATTTAAATAAACAAATAAAAAATAAGATAAACTCTCAGGAATAGATAAATAATAACAAAAAAATTGTAAAGTGGAGAAAGCGAGAGCGCGCGAATGCACTCAAGCAAACACAAACAGCACAGCACGATGCGTATTTTTTTTAAAAATTGACAAAATAAGTCAAAAATAAATCAAAAATAAAAATAAGTGGAAAAGGCGAGAGTGCGCGAGCACACAGGAGCAAAGACAAGCAGCGCAGCTTGATGCGGAGTAAAAAAAATAATAAATAGACAACTGGTCGACCTCATTAGAAATAAAAACCCAAAAGATTAGATAGACAAACAAACAAACACATAAATGTGGAGAGAAGGGCAGTGCGCGCAGGAGCAAAGTTAAACAGCAGACAGACCTGAATCCTTATCTTTACAAGGTCGACCTCAGAACTTTGTTCAGTTTGTCTCGGTGACGGATAATGGAAGGAAGGGCAGGCAACTGGTCGACTTCATTTAAATAAACAAATAAAAAATAAGATAAACTCTCAGGAATAGTTAAATAATAACAAAAAAATTGTAAAGTGGAGAAAGCGAGAGCGCGCGAATGCACTCAAGCAAACATAAACAGCACAGCAGGATGCGTATTTTTTTTAAATTGACAAAATAAATCAAAAATAAATCAAAAATAAAAATAAGTGGAAAAGGCGAGAGTGCGCGAACACACAGGAGCAAAGACAAGCAGCGCAGCTTGATGCGTAGTAAAAAAAAATAATAAATAGACAACCTCTCGACCTCCTTAGAAATAAAAACCCAAAAGATTAGATAGACAAACAAACAAACACATAAATGTGGAGAGAAGGGCAGTGCGCGCAGGAGCAAAGGTAAACAGGAGACAGACCTGAATCCTTATCTTTACAAGGTCGACCTCAGAACTTTGTTCAGTTTGTCTCGGTGACGGATAATGGAAGGAAGGGCAGGCAACTGGTCGACTTCATTTAAATAAACAAATAAAAAATAAGATAAACTCTCAGGAATAGATAAATAATAACAAAAAAATTGTAAAGTGGAGAAAGCGAGAGCGCGCGAATGCACTCAACCAAACACAAACAGCACAGCACGATGCGTACCTTTTTTTAAAATTGACAAACTAAATCAAAAATAAATCAAAAATAAAAATAAGTGGAAAAGGCGAGAGTGCGCGAGCACACAGGAGCAAAGACAAGCAGCGCAGCTTGATGCGTAGTAAAAAAATAATAAATAGACAACTGGACGACCTCATTAGAAATAAAAACCCAAAAGATTAGATAGACAAACAAACAAACACATAAATGTGGAGAGAAGGGCAGTGCGCGCAGGAGCAAAGGTAAACAGCAGACAGACCTGAATCCTTATCTTTACAAGGTCGACCTCAGAACTTTGTTCAGTTTGTCTCGGTGACCGATAATGGAAGAAAGGGCAGGCAACTGGTCGACTTCATTTAAATAAACAAATAAAAAATAAGATAAACTCTCAGGAATAGATAAATAATAACAAAAAAATTGTAAAGTGGAGAAAGCGAGAGCGCGCGAATGCACTCAAGCAAACACAAACAGCACAGCAGGATGAGTATTTTTTTTTTAAATTGACAAAATAAATCAAAAATAAAAATAAGTGGAAAAGGCGAGAGTGCGCGAGCACACAGGAGCAAAGACAAGCAGCGCAGCTTGATGCGTAGTAAAAAAAATAATAAATAGACAACTGGTCGACCTCATTAGAAATAAAAACCCAAAAGATTAGAGAGACAAACAAACAAACACATAAATGTGGAGAGAAGGGCAGTGCGCGCAGGAGCAAAGGTAAACAGCAGAGAGACCTGAATCCTTATCTTTACAAGGTCGACCTCAGAACTTTGTTCAGTTTGTCTCGGTGACGGATAATGGAAGGAAGGGCAGGCAACAGGTCGACTTCATTTAAATAAACAAATAAAAAATAAGATAAACTCTCAGGAATAGATAAATAATAACAAAAAAATTGTAAAGTGGAGAAAGAGAGAGCGCGCGAATGCACTTAAGCAAACACAAACAGCACAGCACGATGCGTATTTTTTTTAAATTGACAAAATAAATCAAAAATAAAAATAAGTGGAAAAGGCGAGAGTGCGCGAGCACACAGGAGCAAAGACAAGCAGCGCAGCTTGATGCGTAGTAAAAAAAATAATAAATAGACAACTGGTCGACCTCATTAGAAATAAAAACACAAAAGATTAGATAGACAAACAAACAAACACATAAATGTGGAGAGAAGGGCAGTGCGGGCAGGAGCAAAGGTAAACAGCAGACAGACCTGAATCCTTATCTTTACAAGGTCGACCTCAGAACTTTGTTCAGTTTGTCTCGGTGACGGATAATGGAAGGTAGGGCAGGCAACTGGTCGTCTTCTTTTAAATAAACAAATAAAAAATAAGATAAACTCTCAGGAATAGATAAATAATAACAAAGAAATTGTAAAGTGGAGAAAGCGAGAGAGCGCGAATGCACTCAAGCAAACACAAACAGCACAGCACGATGCGTATTTTTTTTAAAAATTGACAATATAAATAAAAAATAAATCAAAAATAAAAATAAGTGGAAAAGGCGAGAGTGCGCGAGCACACAGGAGCAAAGACAAGCAGCGCAGCTTGATGCGTAGTAAAAAAAATAATAAATAGACAACTGGTCGACCTCATTAGAAATAAAAACCCAAAAGATTAGATAGACAAACAAACAAACACATAAATGTGGAGAGAAGGGCAGTGCGCGCAGGAGCAAAGGTAAACAGCAGACAGACCTGAATCCTTATCTTTACAAGCTCGACCTCAGAACTTTGTTCAGTTTGTCTCGGTGACGGATAATGGAAGGAAGGGCAGGCAACTGGTCGACTTCATTTAAATAAACAAATAAAAAATAAGATAAACTCTCAGGAATAGATAAATAATAACAAAAAAATTGTAAAGTGGAGAAAGCGAGAGCGCGCGAATGCACTCAAGCAAACATAAACAGCACAGCACGATGCGTATTTTTTTAAATTGACAAAATAAATCAAAAATAAATCAAAAATAAAAATAAGTGGAAAAGGAGAGAGTGCGCGAGCACACAGGAGGAAAGACAAGCAGCGCAGCTTGATGCGTAGTAAAAAAAATAATAAATAGACAACCTCTCGACCTCATTAGAAATAAAAACCCAAAAGATTAGATAGACAAACAAACAAACACATAAATGTGGAGAGAAGGGCAGTGCGCGCAGGAGCAAAGGTAAACAGCAGACAGACCTGAATCCTTATCTTTACAAGGTCGACCTCAGAACTTTGTTCAGTTTGTCTCGGTGACGGATAATGGAAGGAAGGGCAGGCAACTGGTCGACTTCATTTAAATAAACAAATAAAAATAAGATAAACTCTCAGGAATAGATAAATAATAACAAAAAAATTGTAAAGTGGAGAAAGCGAGAGAGCGCGAATGCACTCAAGCAAACACAAACAGCACAGCACGATGCGTATTTTTTTTAAAATTGACAAAATAAATCAAAAATAAATCAAAAATAAAAATAAGTGGAAAAGGCGAGAGTGCGCGAGCACACAGGAGCAAAGACAAGCAGCGCAGCTTGATGCGTAGTAAAAAAAATAATAAATAGACAACTGGTCGACCTCATTAGAAATAAAAACCCAAAAGATTAGATAGACAAACAAACAAACACATAAATGTGGAGAGAAGGGCAGTGCGCGCAGGAGCAAAGGTAAACAGCAGACAGACCTGAATCCTTATCTTTACAAGGTCGACCTCAGAACTTTGTTCAGTTTGTCTCGGTGACGGATAATGGAAGGAAGGGCAGGCAACTGGTCGACTTCATTTAAGTAAACAAATAAAAAATAAGATAAACTCTCAGGAATAGATAAATAATAACAAAAAAATTGTAAAGTGGAGAAAGCGAGAGCGCGCGAATGCACTCAAGCAAACATAAACAGCACAGCACGATGCGTATTTTTTTAAATTGACAAAATAAATCAAAAATAAATCAAAAATAAAAATAAGTGGAAAAGGAGAGAGTGCGCGAGCACACAGGAGGAAAGACAAGCAGCGCAGCTTGATGCATAGTAAAAAAAATAATAAAATAATAAATAGACAACCTCTCGACCTCATTAGAAATAAAAACCCAAAAGATTAGATAGACAAACAAACAAACACATAAATGTGGAGAGAAGGGCAGTGCGCGCAGGAGCAAAGGTAAACAGCAGACAGACCTGAATCCTTATCTTTACAAGGTCGACCTCAGAACTTTGTTCAGTTTGTCTCGGTGACGGATAATGGAAGGAAGGGCAGGCAACTGGTCGACTTCATTTAAATAAACAAATAAAAATAAGATAAACTCTCAGGAATAGATAAATAATAACAAAAAAATTGTAAAGTGGAGAAAGCGAGAGAGCGCGAATGCACTCAAGCAAACACAAACAGCACAGCACGAGGCGTATTTTTTTTTAAAATTGACAAAATAAATCAAAAATAAATCAAAAATAAAAATAAGTGGAAAAGGCGAGAGTGCGCGAGCACACAGGAGCAAAGACAAGCAGCGCAGCTTGATGCGTAGTAAAAAAAATAATAAATAGACAACTGGTCGACCTCATTAGAAATAAAAACCCAAAAGATTAGATAGACAAACAAACAAACACATAAATGTGGAGAGAAGGGCAGTGCGCGCAGGAGCAAAGGTAAACAGCAGACAGACCTGAATCCTTATCTTTACAAGGTCGACCTCAGAAATTTGTTCAGTTTGTCTCGGTGACGGATAATGGAAGGAAGGGCAGGCAACTGGTCGACTTCATTTAAATAAACAAATAAAAAATAAGATAAACTCTCAGGAATAGATAAATAATAACAAAAAAATTGTAAAGTGGAGAAAGCGAGAGCGCGCGAATGCACTCAAGCAAACACAAACAGCACAGCACGATGCGTATTTTTTTTAAAATTGACAAAATAAATAAAAAATAAATCAAAAATAAAAATAAGTGGAAAAGGCGAGAGTGCGAGAGCACACAGGAGCACAGACAAGCAGCGAAGCTTGACGTGTAGTAAAAAAATAATAAATAGACAACTGGTCGACCTCATTAGAAATAAAAACCCAAAAGATTAGATAGACAAACAAACAAACACATAAATGTGGAGAGAAGGGCAGTGTTTGCAGGAGCAAAGGTAAACAGCAGACAGACCTGAATCCTTATCTTTACAAGGTCGACCTCAGAACTTTGTTCAGTTTGTCTCGGTGACGGATAATGGATGGAAGGGCAGGCAACAGGTCGACTTCATTTAAATAAACAAATAAAAAATAAGATAAACTCTCAGGAATAGAGAAATAATAACAAAAAAATTGTAAAGTGGAGAAAGCGAGAGCGCGCGAATGCACTCAAGCAAACACAAACAGCACAGCACGATGCGTATTTTTTTTTAAAATTGACAAAATAAATCAAAAATAAATCAAAAATAAAAATAAGTGGAAAAAGCGAGAGTGCGCGAGCACACAGGAGCAAAGACAAGCAGGGCAGCTTGATGCGTAGTAAATAAAATAATAAATAGACAACTAGTCGACCTCATTAGAAATAAAAACCCAAAAGATTAGATAGAGAAACAAACAAACACATAAATGTGGAGAGAAGGGCAGTGTGCGCAGGAGCAAAGGTAAACAGCAGACAGACCTGAATCCTTATCTTTACAAGGTCGACCTCAGAACTTTGTTCAGTTTGTCTCGGTGACGGATAATGGAAGGAAGGGCATGCAACTGGTCGACTTCATTTAAATAAACAAATAAAAAATAAGATAAACTCTCAGGAATAGATAAATAATAACAAAAAAATTGTAAAGTGGAGAAAGCGAGAGCGCGCGAATGCACTCAAGCAAACACAAACAGCACAGCACGATGCGTATTTTTTTTTAAATTGACAAAATAAATCAAAAATAAAAATAAGTGGAAAAGGCGAGAGTGCGCGAGCACACAGGAGCAAAGACAAGCAGCGCAGCTTGATGCGTAGTAAAAAAAATAATAAATAGACAACTGGTCGACCTCATTAGAAATAAAAACCCAAAAGATTAGATAGACAAACAAACAAACACATAAATGTGGAGAGAAGGGCAGTGCGCGCAGGAGCAAAGGTAAACAGCAGACAGACCTGAATCCTTATCTTTACAAGGTCGACCTCAGAACTTTGTTCAGTTTGTCTCGGTGACGGATAATGGAAGGAAGGGCAGGCAACTGGTCGACTTCATTTAAATAAACAAATAAAAAATAAGATAAACTCTCAGGAATAGATAAATAATAACAAAAAATTGTAAAGTGGAGAAAGCGAGAGCGCGCGAATGCACTCAAGCAAACACAACCAGCACAGCACGATGCGTATTTTTTTTTAAAATTGACAAAATAAATCAAAAATAAAAATAAGTGGAAAAGGCGAGAGTGCGCGAGCACACAGGAGCAAAGACAAGCAGCGCAGCTTGATGCGTAGTAAAAAAAATAATACATAGACAACTGGTCGACCTCATTAGAAATAAAAACCCAAAAGATTAGATAGACAAACAAACAAACACATAAATGTGGAGAGAAGGGCAGTGCGCGCAGGAGCAATGGTAAACAGCAGACAGACCTGAATCCTTATCTTTACAAGGTCGACCTCAGAACTTTGTTCAGTTTGTCCCGGTGACGGATAATGGAAGGAAGGGCAGGCAACTGGTCGACTTCATTTAAATATACAAATAAAAATAAGATAAACTCTCAGGAATAGATAAATAATAACAAAAAAATTGTAAAGTGGAGAAAGCGAGAGCCCGCGAATGCACTCAAGCAAACACAAACAGCACAGCACGATGCGTATTTTTTTTAAAATTGACAAAATAAATCAAAAATAAAACAAAAATAAAAATAAGTGGAAAAGGCGAGAGTGCGCGAGCACACAGGAGCAAAGACAAGCAGCGCAGCTTGATGCGTAGTAAAAAAAATAATAAATAGACAACTTGTCGACCTCATTAGAAATAAAAACCCAAAAGATTAGGTAGACAAACAAACAAACACATAAATGTGGAGAGAAGGGCAGTGCGCGCAGGAGCAAAGGTAAACAGCAGACAGACCTGAATCCTTATCTTTACAAGGTCGACCTCAGAACTTTGTTCATTTTGTCTCGGTGACGGATAATGGAAGGAAGGGCAGGCAACTGGTCGCCTTCATTTAAATAAACAAATAAAAAATAAGATAAACTCTCAGGAATAGATAAATAATAACAAAAAAATTGTAAAGTGGAGAAAGCGAGAGCGCGCGAATGCACTCAAGCAAACACAAACAGCACAGCACGATGTGTATTTTTTTTTAAATTGACAAAATAAATCAAAAATAAATCAAAAATAAAAATAAGTGGAAAAGGCGAGAGTGCGTGAGCACACAGGAGCAAAGACAAGCAGCGCAGCTTGATGCGTAGTAAAAAATATAATAAATAGACAACTGGTCGACCTCATTAGAAATAAAAACCCAAAAGATTAGATAGACAAACAAACAAACACATAAATGTGGAGAGAAGGGCAGTGTGCGCAGGAGCAAAGGTAAACAGCAGACAGACCTGAATCCTTATCTTTACAAGGTCGACCTCAGAACTTTGTTCAGTTTGTCTCGGTGACGGATAATGGAAGGAAGGGCAGGCAACTGGTCGACTTCATTTAAATAAACAAATAAAAAATAAGATAAACTCTCAGGAATAGATAAATAATAACAAAAAAATTGTAAAGTGGAGAAATCGAGAGCGCGCGAATGCACTCAAGCAAACACAAACAGCACAGCACGATGCGTATTTTTTTTAAATTGACAAAATAAATCAAAAATAAATCAAAAATGAAAATAAGTGGAAAAGGCGAGAGTGCGCGAGCACACAGGAGCAAAGACAAGCAGCGCAGCTTGATGCGTAGTAAAAAAAATAATAAATAGACAACTGGTCGACCTCAATAGAAATAAAAACCCAAAAGATTAGATAGACAAACAAACAAACACATAAATATGGAGAGAAGGGCAGTGCGCGCAGGAGCAAAGGTAAACAGCAGACAGACCTGAATCCTTATCTTTACAAGGTCGACCTCAGAACTTTGTTCAGTTTGTCTCGGTGACGGATAATGGAAGGAAGGGCAGGCAACTGGTCGACTTCATTTAAATAAACAAATAAAAAATAAGATAAAATCTCAGGAATAGATAAATAATAACAAAAAAATTGTAAAGTGGAGAAATCGAGAGCGCGCGAATGCACTCAAGCAAACACAAACAGCACAGCACGATGCGTATTTTTTTTAAATTGACAAAATAAATCAAAAATAAATCAAAAATGAAAATAAGTGGAAAAGGCGAGAGTGCGCGAGCACACAGGAGCAAAGACAAGCAGCGCAGCTTGATGCGTAGTAAAAAAAATAATAAATAGACAACTGGTCGACCTCATTAGAAATAAAAACCCAAAAGATTAGATAGACAAACAAACAAACACATAAATGTGGAGAGAAGGGCAGTGCGCGCAGGAGCAAAGGTAAACAGCAGACAGACCTGAATCCTTATCTTTACAAGGTCGACCTCAGAACTTTGTTCAGTTTGTCTCGGTGACGGATAATGGAAGGAAGGGCAGGCAACTGGTCGACTTCATTTAAATAAACAAATAAAAAATAAGATAAACTCTCAGGAATAGATAAATAATAAAAAAAATTGTAAAGTGGAGAAAGCGAGAGCGCGCGAATGCACTCAAGCAAACACAAACAGCACAGCACGATGAGTATTTTTTTTAAAAATTGACAAAATAAATCAAAAATAAATCAAAAATACAAATAAGTGGAAAAGGCGAGAGTGCGCGAGCACACAGGAGCAAAGACAAGCAGCGCAGCTTGATGCGTAGTAAAAAAAATAATAAATAGACAACTGGTCGACCTCATTAGAAATAAAAACCCAAAAGATTAGATAGACAAACTAACAAACACATAAATGTGGAGAGAAGGGCAGTGCGCGCAGGAGCAAAGGTAAACAGCAGACAGACCTGAATCCTTATCTTTACAAGGTCGACCTCAGAAATTTGTTCAGTTTGTCTCGGTGACCGATAATGGAAGGAAGGGCCGGCAACTGGTCGACTTCATTTAAATAAACAAATAAAAAATAAGATATACTCTCAGGAATAGATAAATAATAACAAAAAATTGTAAAGTGGAGAAAGCGAGAGCGCGCGAATGCACTCAAGCAAACACAAACAGCACAGCACGATGCGTATTTTTTTTTAAAATTGACAAAATAAATCAAAAATAAAAATAAGTGGAAAAGGCGAGAGTGCGCGAGCACACAGGAGCAAAGACAAGCAGCGCAGCTTGATGCGTAGTAAAAAAAATAATAAATAGACAACTGGTCGACCTCATTAGAAATAAAAACCCAAAAGATTAGATAGACAAACAAACAAACACATAAATGTGGAGAGAAGGGCAGTGCGCCCAGGAGCAAAGGTAAACAACAGACAGCCCTGAATCCTAATATTTACAAGGTCGACCTCAGAACTTTGTTCAGTTTGTCTCGGTGACGGATAATGGAAGGCAGGGCAGGCAACTGGTCGACTTCATTTAAATAAACAAATAAATAATAAGATAAACTCTCAGGAATAGATAAATAATAAGAAAAAAATTGAAAAGTGGAGAAAGCGAGAGCGCGCGAATGCACTCAAGCAAACACAAACAGCACAGCACGATGCGTATTTTTTTTTAAAATTGACAAAATAAATCAAAAATAAATCAAAAATAAAATAAGTGGAAAAGGCGAGAGTGCGCGAGCACACAGGAGCAAAGACAAGCAGCGCAGCTTGATGCGTAGTAAAAAAAATAATACATAGACAACTGGTCGACCTCATTAGAAATAAAAACCCAAAAGATTAGATAGACAAACAAACAAACACATAAATGTGGAGAGAAGGGCAGTGCGCGCAGGAGCAATGGTAAACAGCAGACAGACCTGAATCCTTATCTTTACAAGGTCGACCTCAGAACTTTGTTCAGTTTGTCCCGGTGACGGATAATGGAAGGAAGGGCAGGCAACTGGTCGACTTCATTTAAATATACAAATAAAAATAAGATAAACTCTCAGGAATAGATAAATAATAACAAAAAAATTGTAAAGTGGAGAAAGCGAGAGCCCGCGAATGCACTCAAGCAAACACAAACAGCACAGCACGATGCGTATTTTTTTTTAAAATTGACAAAATAAATCAAAAATAAAACAAAAATAAAAATAAGTGGAAAAGGCGAGAGTGCGCGAGCACACAGGAGCAAAGACAAGCAGCGCAGCTTGATGCGTAGTAAAAAAAATAATAAATAGACAACTTGTCGACCTCATTAGAAATAAAAACCCAAAAGATTAGGTAGACAAACAAACAAACACATAAATGTGGAGAGAAGGGCAGTGCGCGCAGGAGCAAAGGTAAACAGCAGAGAGACCTGAATCCTTATCTTTACAAGGTCGACCTCAGAACTTTGTTCAGTTTGTCTCGGTGACGGATAATGGAAGGAAGGGCATGCAACTGGTCGACTTAATTTAAATAAACAAATAAAAAATAAGATAAAATCTCAGGAATAGATAAATAATAACAAAAAAATTGTAAAGTGGAGAAAGCGAGAGCGCGCGAATGCACTCAAGCAAACACAAACAGCACAGCACGATGCGTATGTTTTTAAATTGACAAAATAAATCAAAAATAAATCAAAAATAAAAATAAGTGGAAAAGGCGAGAGTGCGCGAGCACTAAGGAGCAAAGACAAGCAGCGCAGCTTGATGCGTAGTAAAAAAAATAATAAATAGACAACTGGTCGACCTCATTAGAAATAAAAACCCAAAAGATTAGATAGACAAACAAACAAACACATAAATGTGGAGAGAAGGGCAGTGCGCGCAAGAGCAAAGGTAAACAGCAGACGGACCTGAATCCTTATCTTTACAAGGTCGACCTCAGAACTTTGTTCAGTTTGTCTCGGTGACCGATAATGGAAGGAAGGGCAGGCAACTGGTCGACTTCATTTAAATAAACAAATAAAAAATAAGATAAACTCTCAGGAATAGATAAATAATAACAAAAAAATTGTAAAGTGGAGAAAGCGAGAGCGCGCGAATGCACTCAAGCAAACACAAACAGCACAGCACGATGCGTATTTTTTTTTAAAATTGACAAAATAAATCAAAAATAAATCAAAAATAAAAATAAGTGGAAAAGGCGAGAGTGCGTGAGCACACAGGAGCAAAGACAAGCAGCGCAGCTTGATGCGTAGTAAAAAAAATAATAAATAGACAACTGGTCGACCTCATTAGAAATAAAAACCCAAAAGATTAGATAGACAAACAAACAAACACATAAATGTGGAGAGAAGGGCAGTGCGCGCAGGAGCAAAGGTAAACAGCAGACAGACCTGAATCCTTATCTTTACAAGGTCGACCTCAGAACTTTGTTCAGTTTGTCTCGGTGACGGATAATGGAAGGAAGGGCAGGCAACTGGTCGACTTTATTTAAATAAACAAATAAAAAATAAGATAAACTCTCAGGAATAGATAAATAATAACAAAAAATTGTAAAGTGGAGAAAGCGAGAGCGCGCGAATGCACTCAAGCAAACACAAACAGCACAGCACGATGCGTATTTTTTTTAAATTGACAAAATAAATCAAAAATAAAAATAAGTGGAAAAGGCGAGAGTGCGCGAGCACACAGGAGCAAAGACAAGCAGCGCAGCTTGATGCGTAGTAAAAAAAATAATAAATAGACAACTGGTCGACCTCATTAGAAATAAAAACCCAAAAGATTAGATAGACAAACAAACAAACACATAAATGTGGAGAGAAGGGCAGTGCGCGCAAGAGCAAAGGTAAACAGCAGACAGACCTGAATCCTTATCTTTACAAGGTCGACCTCAGAACTTTGTTCAGTTTGTCTCGGTGACCGATAATGGAAGGAAGGGCAGGCAACTGGTCGACTTCATTTAAATAAACAAATAAAAAATAAGATAAACTCTCAGGAATAGATAAATAATAACAAAAAAATTGTAAAGTGGAGAAAGCGAGAGCGCGCGAATGCACTCAAGCAAACACAAACAGCACAGCACGATGCGTATTTTTTTTTAAAATTGACAAAATAAATCAAAAATAAATCAAAAATAAAAATAAGTGGAAAAGGCGAGAGTGCGTGAGCACACAGGAGCAAAGACAAGCAGAGCAGCTTGATGCGTAGTAAAAAAAATAATAAATAGACAACTGGTCGACCTCATTAGAAATAAAAACCCAAAAGATTAGATAGACAAACAAACAAACACATAAATGTGGAGAGAAGGGCAGTGCGCGCAGGAGCAAAGGTAAACAGCAGACAGACCTGAATCCTTATCTTTACAAGGTCGACCTCAGAACTTTGTTCAGTTTGTCTCGGTAACGGATAATGGAAGGAAGGGCAGGCAACTGGTCGACTTTATTTAAATAAACAAATAAAAAATAAGATAAACTCTCAGGAATAGATAAATAATAACAAAAAATTGTAAAGTGGAGAAAGCGAGAGCGCGCGAATGCACTCAAGCAAACACAAACAGCACAGCACGATGCGTATTTTTTTTAAATTGACAAAATAAATCAAAAATAAAAATAAGTGGAAAAGGCGAGAGTGCGCGAGCACACAGGAGCAAAGACAAGCAGCGCAGCTTGATGCGTAGTAAAAAAAATAATAAATAGACAACTGGTCGACCTCATTAGAAATAAAAACCCAAAAGATTAGATAGACAAACAAACAAACACATAAATGTGGAGAGAAGGGCAGTGCGCGCAGGAGCAAAGGTAAACAGCAGACAGACCTGAATCCTTATCTTTACAAGGTCGACCTCAGAACTTTGTTCAGTTTGTCTCGGTGACGGATAATGGAAGGAAGGGCAGGCAACTGGTCGACTTCATTTAAATAAACAAATAAAAAATAAGATAAACTCTCAGGAATAGATAAATAATAACAAAAAAATTGTAAAGTGGAGAAAGCGAGAGCGCGCGATTGCACTCAAGCAAACACAAACAGCACAGCACGATGCGTATTTTTTTTTAAATTGACAAAATAAATCAAAAATAAATCAAAAATAAAAATAAGTGGTAAAGGCGAGAGTGCGCGAGCACACAGGAGCAAAGACAAGCAGCGCAGCTTGATGCGGAGTAAAAAAAATAATAAATAGACAACTGGTCGACCTCATTAGAAATAAAAACCCAAAAGATTAGATAGACAAACAAACAAACACATAAATGTGGAGAGAAGGGCAGTGCGCGCAGGAGCAAAGTTAAACAGCAGACAGACCTGAATCCTTATCTTTACAAGGTCGACCTCAGAACTTTGTTCAGTTTGTCTCGGTGACGGATAATGGAAGGAAGGGCAGGCAACTGGTCGACTTCATTTAAATAAACAAATAAAAAATAAGATAAACTCTCAGGAATAGTTAAATAATAACAAAAAAATTGTAAAGTGGAGAAAGCGAGAGCGCGCGAATGCACTCAAGCAAACACAAACAGCACAGCACGATGCGTATTTTTTTTTAAATTGACAAAATAAATCAAAAATAAATCAAAAATAAAAATAAGTGGAAAAGGCGAGAGTGCGCGAGCACACAGGAGCAAAGACAAGCAGCGCAGCTTGATGCGTAGTAAAAAAAAATAATAAATAGACAACTGGTCGACCTCATTAGAAATAAAAACCCAAAAGATTAGATAGACAAACAAACAAACACATAAATGTGGAGAGAAGGGCAGTGCGCGCAGGAGCAAAGGTAAACAGCAGACAGACCTGAATCCTTATCTTTCCAAGTTCGACCTCAGAACTTTGTTCAGTTTGTCTCGGTGACGGATAATGGAAGGAAGGGCAGGCAACTGGTCGACTTCATTTAAATAAACAAATAAAAAATAAGATAAACTCTCAGGAATAGATAAATAATAACAAAAAAATTGTAAAGTGGAGAAAGCGAGAGCGCGCGAATGCACTCAAGCAAACACAAACAGCACAGCACGATGCGTATTTTTTTTTAAATTGACAAAATAAATCAAAAATAAAAATAAGTGGAAAAAGCGAGAGTGCGCGAGCACACAGGAGCAAAGACAAGCAGCGCAGCTTGATGCGTAGTAAATAAAATAATAAATAGACAACTGGTCGACCTCATTAGAAATAAAACCCAAAACATTAGATAGAGAAACAAACAAACACATAAATGTGGAGAGAAGGGCAGTGTGCGCAGGAGCAAAGGTAAACAGCAGACAGACCTGAATCCTTATCTTTACAAGGTCGACCTCAGAACTTTGTTCAGTTTTTCTCGGTGACGGATAATGGAAGGAAGGGCAGGCAACTGGTCGACTTCATTTAAATAAACAAATAAAAAATAAGATAAACTCTCAGGAATAGATAAATAATAACAAAAAAATTGTAAAGTGGAGAAAGCGAGAGCGCGCGAATGCACTCAAGCAAACACAAACAGCACAGCACGATGCGTATTTTTTTTTAAATTGACAAAATAAATCAAAAATAAATCAAAAATAAAAATAAGTGGAAAAGGCGAGAGTGCGCGAGCACACAGGAGCAAAGACAAGCAGCGCAGCTTGATGCGTAGTAAAAAAAATAATAAATAGACAACTGGTCGACCTCATTAGAAATAAAAACCCAAAAGATTAGATAGACAAACAAAGAAACACATAAATGTGGAGAGAAGGGCAGTGCGCGCAGGAGCAAAGGTAAACAGCAGACAGACCTGAATCCTTATCTTTACAAGGTCGACCTCAGAACTTTGTTCAGTTTGTCTCGGTGACGGATAATGGAAGGAAGGGCAGGCAACTGGTCGACTTCATTTAAATAAACAAATAAAAAATAAGATAAACTCTCAGGAATAGATAAATAATAACAAAAAAATTGTAAAGTGGAGAAAGCGAGAGCGCGCGAATGCACTCAAGCAAACACTAACAGCACAGCACGATGCGTATTTTTTTTTAAATTGACAAAATAAATCAAAAATAAATCACAAATAAAAATAAGTGGAAAAGGCGAGAGTGCGCGAGCACACAGGAGCAAAGACAAGCAGCGCAGCTTGATGCGTAGTAAAAAAAATAATAAATAGACAACTGGTCGACCTCATTAGAAATAAAAACCCAAAAGATTAGATAGACAAACAAACAAACACATAAATGTGGAGAGAAGGGCAGTGCGCGCAGGAGCAAAGGTAAACAGCAGACAGACCTGAATCCTTATCTTTACAAGGTCGACCTCAGAACTTTGTTCAGTTTGTCTCGGTGACGGATAATGGAAGGAAGGGCAGGCAACTGGTCGACTTCATTTAAATAAACAAATAAAAAATAAGATAAACTCTCAGGAATAGATAAATAATAAAAAAAATTGTAAAGTGGAGAAAGCGAGAGCGCGCGAATGCACTCAAGCAAACACAAACAGCACAGCACGATGCGTATTTTTTTTAAAAATTGACAAAATAAATCAAAAATAAATCAAAAATAAAAATAAGTGGAAAAGGCGAGAGTGCGCGAGCACACAGGAGCAAAGACAAGCAGCGCAGCTTGATGTGTAGTAAAAAAAATAATAAATAGACAACTGGTCGACCTCATTAGAAATAAAAACCCAAAAGATTAGATAGACAAACTAACAAACACATAAATGTGGAGAGAAGGGCAGTGCGCGCAGGAGCAAAGGTAAACAGCAGACAGACCTGAATCCTTATCTTTACAAGGTCGACCTCAGAACTTTGTTCAGTTTGTCTCGGTGACGGATAATGGAAGGAAGGGCAGGCAACTGGTCGACTTCATTTAAATAAACAAATAAAAAATAAGATAAACTCTCAGGAATAGATAAATAATAACAAAAAAATTGTAAAGTGGAGAAAGCGAGAGCGCGCGAATGCACTCAAGCAAACACAAACAGCACAGCACGATGCGTATTTTTTTTTAAATTGACAAAATAAATCAAAAATAAATCAAAAATAAAAATAAGTGGAAAAGGCGAGAGTGCGCGAGCACACAGGAGCAAAGACAAGCAGCGCAGCTTGATGCGTAGTAAAAAAAATAATAAATAGACAACTGGTCGACCTCATTAGAAATAAAAACCCAAAAGATTAGATAGACAAACAAAGAAACACATAAATGTGGAGAGAAGGGCAGTGCGCGCAGGAGCAAAGGTAAACAGCAGACAGACCTGAATCCTTATCTTTACAAGGTCGACCTCAGAACTTTGTTCAGTTTGTCTCGGTGACGGATAATGGAAGGAAGGGCAGGCAACTGGTCGACTTCATTTAAATAAACAAATAAAAAATAAGATAAACTCTCAGGAATAGATAAATAATAACAAAAAAATTGTAAAGTGGAGAAAGCGAGAGCGCGCGAATGCACTCAAGCAAACACTAACAGCACAGCACGATGCGTATTTTTTTTTAAATTGACAAAATAAATCAAAAATAAATCACAAATAAAAATAAGTGGAAAAGGCGAGAGTGCGCGAGCACACAGGAGCAAAGACAAGCAGCGCAGCTTGATGCGTAGTAAAAAAAATAATAAATAGACAACTGGTCGACCTCATTAGAAATAAAAACCCAAAAGATTAGATAGACAAACAAACAAACACATAAATGTGGAGAGAAGGGCAGTGCGCGCAGGAGCAAAGGTAAACAGCAGACAGACCTGAATCCTTATCTTTACAAGGTCGACCTCAGAACTTTGTTCAGTTTGTCTCGGTGACGGATAATGGAAGGTAGGGCAGGCAACTGGTCGACTTCATTTAAATAAACAAATAAAAAATAAGATAAACTCTCAGGAATAGATAAATAATAAAAAAAATTGTAAAGTGGAGAAAGCGAGAGCGCGCGAATGCACTCAAGCAAACACAAACAGCACAGCACGATGCGTATTTTTTTTAAAAATTGACAAAATAAATCAAAAATAAATCAAAAATAAAAATAAGTGGAAAAGGCGAGAGTGCGCGAGCACACAGGAGCAAAGACAAGCAGCGCAGCTTGATGTGTAGTAAAAAAAATAATAAATAGACAACTGGTCGACCTCATTAGAAATAAAAACCCAAAAGATTAGATAGACAAACTAACAAACACATAAATGTGGAGAGAAGGGCAGTGCGCGCAGGAGCAAAGGTAAACAGCAGACAGACCTGAATCCTTATCTTTACAAGGTCGACCTCAGAACTTTGTTCAGTTTGTCTCGGTGACGGATAATGGAAGGAAGGGCAGGCAACTGGTCGACTTCATTTAAATAAACAAATAAAAAATAAGATAAACTCTCAGGAATAGATAAATAATAACAAAAAAATTGTAAAGTGGAGAAAGCGAGAGCGCGCGAATGCACTCAAGCAAACACAAACAGCACAGCACGATGCGTATTTTTTTTTAAATTGACAAAATAAATCAAAAATAAATCAAAAATAAAAATAAGTGGAAAAGGCGAGAGTGCGCGAGCACACAGGAGCAAAGACAAGCAGCGCAGCTTGATGCGTAGTAAAAAAAATAATAAATAGACAACTGGTCGACCTCATTAGAAATAAAAACCCAAAAGATTAGATAGACAAACAAAGAAACACATAAATGTGGAGAGAAGGGCAGTGCGCGCAGGAGCAAAGGTAAACAGCAGACAGACCTGAATCCTTATCTTTACAAGGTCGACCTCAGAACTTTGTTCAGTTTGTCTCGGTGACGGATAATGGAAGGAAGGGCAGGCAACTGGTCGACTTCATTTAAATAAACAAATAAAAAATAAGATAAACTCTCAGGAATAGATAAATAATAACAAAAAAATTGTAAAGTGGAGAAAGCGAGAGCGCGCGAATGCACTCAAGCAAACACTAACAGCACAGCACGATGCGTATTTTTTTTTAAATTGACAAAATAAATCAAAAATAAATCACAAATAAAAATAAGTGGAAAAGGCGAGAGTGCGCGAGCACACAGGAGCAAAGACAAGCAGCGCAGCTTGATGCGTAGTAAAAAAAATAATAAATAGACAACTGGTCGACCTCATTAGAAATAAAAACCCAAAAGATTAGATAGACAAACAAACAAACACATAAATGTGGAGAGAAGGGCAGTGCGCGCAGGAGCAAAGGTAAACAGCAGACAGACCTGAATCCTTATCTTTACAAGGTCGACCTCAGAACTTTGTTCAGTTTGTCTCGGTGACGGATAATGGAAGGAAGGGCAGGCAACTGGTCGACTTCATTTAAATAAACAAATAAAAAATAAGATAAACTCTCAGGAATAGATAAATAATAAAAAAAATTGTAAAGTGGAGAAAGCGAGAGCGCGCGAATGCACTCAAGCAAACACAAACAGCACAGCACGATGCGTATTTTTTTTAAAAATTGACAAAATAAATCAAAAATAAATCAAAAATAAAAATAAGTGGAAAAGGCGAGAGTGCGCGAGCACACAGGAGCAAAGACAAGCAGCGCAGCTTGATGCGTAGTAAAAAAAATAATAAATAGACAACTGGTCGACCTCATTAGAAATAAAAACCCAAAAGATTAGATAGACAAACTAACAAACACATAAATGTGGAGAGAAGGGCAGTGCGCGCAGGAGCAAAGGCAAACAGCAGACAGACCTGAATCCTTATCTTTACAAGGTCGACCTCAGAACTTTGTTCAGTTTGTCTCGGTGACGGATAATGGAAGGAAGGGCAGGCAACTGGTCGACTTTATTTAAATAAACAAATAAAAAATAAGATAAACTCTCAGGAATAGATAAATAATAACAAAAAATTGTAAAGTGGAGAAAGCGAGAGCGCGCGAATGCACTCAAGCAAACACAAACAGCACAGCACGATGCGTATTTTTTTTAAATTGACAAAATAAATCAAAAATAAAAATAAGTGGAAAAGGCGAGAGTGCGCGAGCACACAGGAGCAAAGACAAGCAGCGCAGCTTGATGCGTAGTAAAAAAAATAATAAATAGACAACTGGTCGACCTCATTAGAAATAAAAACCCAAAAGATTAGATAGACAAACAAACAAACACATAAATGTGGAGAGAAGGGCAGTGCGCGCAGGAGCAAAGGTAAACAGCAGACAGACCTGAATCCTTATCTTTACAAGGTCGACCTCAGAACTTTGTTCAGTTTGTCTCGGTGACGGATAATGGAAGGAAGGGCAGGCAACTGGTCGACTTCATTTAAATAAACAAATAAAAAATAAGATAAACTCTCAGGAATAGATAAATAATAACAAAAAAATTGTAAAGTGGAGAAAGCGAGAGCGCGCGATTGCACTCAAGCAAACACAAACAGCACAGCACGATGCGTATTTTTTTTTAAATTGACAAAATAAATCAAAAATAAATCAAAAATAAAAATAAGTGGAAAAGGCGAGAGTGCGCGAGCACACAGGAGCAAAGACAAGCAGCGCAGCTTGATGCGGAGTAAAAAAAATAATAAATAGACAACTGGTCGACCTCATTAGAAATAAAAACCCAAAAGATTAGATAGACAAACAAACAAACACATAAATGTGGAGAGAAGGGCAGTGCGCGCAGGAGCAAAGTTAAACAGCAGACAGACCTGAATCCTTATCTTTACAAGGTCGACCTCAGAACTTTGTTCAGTTTGTCTCGGTGACGGATAATGGAAGAAAGGGCAGGCAACTGGTCGACTTCATTTAAATAAACAAATAAAAAATAAGATAAACTCTCAGGAATAGTTAAATAATAACAAAAAAATTGTAAAGTGGAGAAAGCGAGAGCGCGCGAATGCACTCAAGCAAACACAAACAGCACAGCACGATGCGTATTTTTTTTTAAATTGACAAAATAAATCAAAAATAAATCAAAAATAAAAATAAGTGGAAAAGGCGAGAGTGCGCGAGCACACAGGAGCAAAGACAAGCAGCGCAGCTTGATGCGTAGTAAAAAAAAATAATAAATAGACAACTGGTCGACCTCATTAGAAATAAAAACCCAAAAGATTAGATAGACAAACAAACAAACACATAAATGTGGAGAGAAGGGCAGTGCGCGCAGGAGCAAAGGTAAACAGCAGACAGACCTGAATCCTTATCTTTCCAAGTTCGACCTCAGAACTTTGTTCAGTTTGTCTCGGTGACGGATAATGGAAGGAAGGGCAGGCAACTGGTCGACTTCATTTAAATAAACAAATAAAAAATAAGATAAACTCTCAGGAATAGATAAATAATAACAAAAAAATTGTAAAGTGGAGAAAGCGAGAGCGCGCGAATGCACTCAAGCAAACACAAACAGCACAGCACGATGCGTATTTTTTTTTAAATTGAGAAAATAAATCAAAAATAAAAATAAGTGGAAAAAGCGAGAGTGCGCGAGCACACAGGAGCAAAGACAAGCAGCGCAGCTTGATGCGTAGTAAATAAAATAATAAATAGACAACTGGTCGACCTCATTAGAAATAAAAACCCAAAACATTAGATAGAGAAACAAACAAACACATAAATGTGGAGAGAAGGGCAGTGCGCGCAGGAGCAAAGGTAAACAGCAGACAGACCTGAATCCTTATCTTTACAAGGTCGACCTCAGAACTTTGTTCAGTTTGTCTCGGTGACGGATAATGGAAGGAAGGGCAGGCAACTGGTCGACTTCATTTAAATAAACAAATAAAAAATAAGATAAACTCTCAGGAATAGATAAATAATAACAAAAAAATTGTAAAGTGGAGAAAGCGAGAGCGCGCGAATGCACTCAAGCAAACACAAACAGCACAGCACGATGCGTATTTTTTTTTAAATTGACAAAATAAATCAAAAATATATCAAAAATAAAAATAAGTGGAAAAGGCGAGAGTGCGCGAGCACACAGGAGCAAAGACAAGCAGCGCAGCTTGATGCGTAGTAAAAAAAATAATAAATAGACAACTGGTCGACCTCATTAGAAATAAAAACCCAAAAGATTAGATAGACAAACAAAGAAACACATAAATGTGGAGAGAAGGGCAGTGCGCGAAGGAGCAAAGGTAAACAGCAGACAGACCTGAATCCTTATCTTTACAAGGTCGACCTCAGAACTTTGTTCAGTTTGTCTCGGTGACGGATAATGGAAGGAAGGGCAGGCAACTGGTCGACTTCATTTAAATAAACAAATAAAAAATAAGATAAACTCTCAGGAATAGATAAATAATAAAAAAAATTGTAAAGTGGAGAAAGCGAGAGCGCGCGAATGCACTCAAGCAAACACAAACAGCACAGCACGATGCGTATTTTTTTTAAAAATTGACAAAATAAATCAAAAATAAATCAAAAATAAAAATAAGTGGAAAAGGCGAGAGTGCGCGAGCACACAGGAGCAAAGACAAGCAGCGCAGCTTGATGCGTAGTAAAAAAAATAATAAATAGACAACTGGTCGACCTCATTAGAAATAAAAACCCAAAAGATTAGATAGACAAACTAACAAACACATAAATGTGGAGAGAAGGGCAGTGCGCGCAGGAGCAAAGGTAAACAGCAGACAGACCTGAATCCTTATCTTTACAAGGTCGACCTCAGAACTTTGTTCAGTTTGTCTCGGTGACCGATAATGGAAGGAAGGGCAGGCAACTGGTCGACTTCATTTAAATAAACAAATAATAAATAAGATATACTCTCAGGAATAGATAAATAATAACAAAAAATTGTAAAGTGGAGAAAGCGAGAGCGCGCGAATGCACTCAAGCAAACACAAACAGCACAGCACGATGCGTATTTTTTTTTAAAATTGACAAAATAAATCAAAAATAAAAATAATTGGAAAAGGCGAGAGTGCGCGAGCACACAGGAGCAAAGACAAGCAGCGCAGCTTGATGCGTAGTAAAAAAAATAATAAATAGACAACTGGTCGACCTCATTAGAAATAAAAACCCAAAAGATTAGATAGACAAACAAACAAACACATAAATGTGGAGAGAAGGGCAGTGCGCGCAGGAGCAAAGGTAAACAACAGACAGCCCTGAATCCTAATATTTACAAGGTCGACCTCAGAACTTTGTTCAGTTTGTCTCGGTGACGGATAATGGAAGGCAGGGCAGGCAACTGGTCGACTTCATTTAAATAAACAAATAAATAATAAGATAAACTCTCAGGAATAGATAAATAATAACAAAAATATTGAAAAGTGGAGAAAGCGAGAGCGCGCGAATGCACTCAAGCAAACACAAACAGCACAGCACGATGCGTATTTTTTTTAAAATTGACAAAATAAATCAAAAATAAATCAAAAATAAAAATAAGTGGAAAAGGCGAGAGTGCGCGAGCACACAGGAGCAAAGACAAGCAGCGCAGCTTGATGCGTAGTAAAAAAAATAATAAATAGACAACTGGTCGACCTCATTAGAAATAAAAACCCAAAAGATTAGATAGACGAACAAAGAAACACATAAATGTGGAGAGAAGGGCAGTGCGCGCAGGAGCAAAGGTAAACAGCAGACAGACCTGAATCCTTATCTTTACAAGGTCGACCTCAGAACTTTGTTCAGTTTGTCTCGGTGACGGATAATGGAAGGAAGGGCAGGCAACTGGTCGACTTCATTTAAATAAACAAATAAAAAATAAGATAAACTCTCAGGAATAGATAAATAATAACAAAAAAATTGTAAAGTGGAGAAAGCGAGAGCGCGCGAATGCACTCAAGCAAACACTAACAGCACAGCACGATGCGTATTTTTTTTTAAATTGACAAAATAAATCAAAAATAAATCACAAATAAAAATAAGTGGAAAAGGCGAGAGTGCGCGAGCACACAGGAGCAAAGACAAGCAGCGCAGCTTGATGCGTAGTAAAAAAAATAATAAATAGACAACTGGTCGACCTCATTAGAAATAAAAACCCAAAAGATTAGATAGACAAACAAACAAACACATAAATGTGGAGAGAAGGGCAGTGCGCGCAGGAGCAAAGGTAAACAGCAGACAGACCTGAATCCTTATCTTTACAAGGTCGACCTCAGAACTTTGTTCAGTTTGTCTCGGTGACGGATAATGGAAGGAAGGGCAGGCAACTGGTCGACTTCATTTAAATAAACAAATAAAAAATAAGATAAACTCTCAGGAATAGATAAATAATAAAAAAAAATTGTAAAGTGGAGAAAGCGAGAGCGCGCGAATGCACTCAAGCAAACACAAACAGCACAGCACGATGCGTATTTTTTTTAAAAATTGACAAAATAAATCAAAAATAAATCAAAAATAAAAATAAGTGGAAAAGGCGAGAGTGCGCGAGCACACAGGAGCAAAGACAAGCAGCGCAGCTTGATGCGTAGTAAAAAAAATAATAAATAGACAACTGGTCGACCTCATTAGAAATAAAAACCCAAAAGATTAGATAGACAAACTAACAAACACATAAATGTGGAGAGAAGGGCAGTGCGCGCAGGAGCAAAGGCAAACAGCAGACAGACCTGAATCCTTATCTTTACAAGGTCGACCTCAGAACTTTGTTCAGTTTGTCGAGGTGACGGATAATGGAAGGAAGGGCAGGCAACTGGTCGACTTTATTTAAATAAACAAATAAAAAATAAGATAAACTCTCAGGAATAGATAAATAATAACAAAAAATTGTAAAGTGGAGAAAGCGAGAGCGCGCGAATGCACTCAAGCAAACACAAACAGCACAGCACGATGCGTATTTTTTTTAAATTGACAAAATAAATCAAAAATAAAAATAAGTGGAAAAGGCGAGAGTGCGCGAGCACACAGGAGCAAAGACAAGCAGCGCAGCTTGATGCGTAGTAAAAAAAATAATAAATAGACAACTGGTCGACCTCATTAGAAATAAAAACCCAAAAGATTAGATAGACAAACAAACAAACAAATAAATGTGGAGAGAAGGGCAGTGCGCGCAGGAGCAAAGGTAAACAGCAGACAGACCTGAATCCTTATCTTTACAAGGTCGACCTCAGAACTTTGTTCAGTTTGTCTCGGTGACGGATAATGGAAGGAAGGGCAGGCAACTGGTCGACTTCATTTAAATAAACAAATAAAAAATAAGATAAACTCTCAGGAATAGATAAATAATAACAAAAAAATTGTAAAGTGGAGAAAGCGAGAGCGCGCGATTGCACTCAAGCAAACACAAACAGCACAGCACGATGCGTATTTTTTTTTAAATTGACAAAATAAATCAAAAATAAATCAAAAATAAAAATAAGTGGAAAAGGCGAGAGTGCGCGAGCACACAGGAGCAAAGACAAGCAGCGCAGCTTGATGCGGAGTAAAAAAAATAATAAATAGACAACTGGTCGACCTCATTAGAAATAAAAACCCAAAAGATTAGATAGACAAACAAACAAACACATAAATGTGGAGAGAAGGGCAGTGCGCGCAGGAGCAAAGTTAAACAGCAGACAGACCTGAATCCTTATCTTTACAAGGTCGACCTCAGAACTTTGTTCAGTTGTCTCGGTGACGGATAATGGAAGGAAGGGCAGGCAACTGGTCGACTTCATTTAAATAAACAAATAAAAAATAAGATAAACTCTCAGGAATAGTTAAATAATAACAAAAAAATTGTAAAGTGGAGAAAGCGAGAGCGCGCGAATGCACTCAAGCAAACACAAACAGCACAGCACGATGCGTATTTTTTTTTAAATTGACAAAATAAATCAAAAATAAATCAAAAATAAAAATAAGTGGAAAAGGCGAGAGTGCGCGAGCACACAGGAGCAAAGACAAGCAGCGCAGCTTGATGCGTAGTAAAAAAAAATAATAAATAGACAACTGGTCGACCTCATTAGAAATAAAAACCCAAAAGATTAGATAGACAAACAAACAAACACATAAATGTGGAGAGAAGGGCAGTGCGCGCAGGAGCAAAGGTAAACAGCAGACAGACCGGAATCCTTATCTTTCCAAGTTCGACCTCAGAACTTTGTTCAGTTTGTCTCGGTGACGGATAATGGAAGGAAGGGCAGGCAACTGGTCGACTTCATTTAAATAAACAAATAAAAAATAAGATAAACTCTCAGGAATAGATAAATAATAACAAAAAAATTGTAAAGTGGAGAAAGCGAGAGCGCGCGAATGCACTCAAGCAAACACAAACAGCACAGCACGATGCGTATTTTTTTTTAAAATTGACAAAATAAATCAAAAATAAATCAAAAATAAAATAAGTGGAAAAGGCGAGAGTGCGCGAGCACACAGGAGCAAAGACAAGCAGCGCAGCTTGATGCGTAGTAAAAAAAATAATACATAGACAACTGGTCGACATCATTAGAAATAAAAACCCAAAAGATTAGATAGACAAACTAACAAACACATAAATGTGGAGAGAAGGGCAGTGCGCGCAGGAGCAAAGGTAAACAGCAGACAGACCTGAATCC
>NW_025957548.1:0-24557 GCF_023159225.1 Perognathus longimembris pacificus
AAAAGTGGAAAAGGCGAGAGTGCGCGAGCACACAGGAGGAAAGACAAGCAGCGCAGCTTGATGCGTAGTAAAAAAAATAATAAATAGACAACTGGTCGACCTCATTAGAAATAAAAACCCAAAAGATTAGATAGACAAACAAACAAACACATAAATGTGGAGAGAAGCCAGTGCGCGCAGGAGCAAAGGTAAACAGCAGACAGACCTGAATTCTTATCTTTACAAGGTCGACCTCAGAACTTTGTTCAGTTTGTCTCGGTGACTGATAATGGAAGGAAGGGCAGGCAACTGGTCGACTTCATTTAAATAAACAAATAAAAAATAAGATAAACTCTCAGGAATAGATAAATAATTACAAAAAAATTGTAAAGTGGAGAAAGCGAGAGCGCGCGAATGCACTCAAGCAAACACAAACAGTACAGCACGGTGCGTATTTATTTTTAAAATTGACAAAATAAATCAAAAATAAAAATAAGTGGAAAAGGCGAGAGTGCGCGAGCACACAGGAGCAAAGACAACCAGCGCAGCTTGATGCGTAGTAAAAAAAATAATAAATAGACAACTGGTCGACCTCATTAGAAATAAAAACCCAAAAGATTAGATAGACAAACAAACAAACACATAAATGTGGAGAGAAGGGCAGTGCGCGCAGGAGCAAAGGTAAACAGCAGACAGACCTGAATCCTTATCTTTACAAGGTCGACCTCAGAACTTTGTTCAGTTTGTCTCGGTGACGGATAATGGAAGGAAGGGCAGGCAACTGGTCGACTTCATTTAAATAAACAAATAAAAAATAAGATAAACTCTCAGGAATAGATAAATAATAACGTAAAAATGTAAAGTGGAGAAAGCCAGAGCGCGCGAATGCACTCAAGCAAACACAAACAGCACAGCACGATGCGTATTTTTTTTTAAAATTGACAAAATAAATAAAAAATAAATCAAAAATAAAAATAAGTGGAAAAGGCGAGAGTGCGCGAGCACACAGGAGCAAAGACAAGCAGCGCAGCTTGATGCGTAGTAAAAAAAATAATAAATAGACAACTGGTCGACCTCATTAGAAATAAAAACCCAAAAGATTAGATAGACAAACAAACAAACACATAAATGTGGAGAGAAGGGCAGTGCGCGCAGGAGCAAAGGTAAAAAGCAGACACACCTGAATCCTTATCTGTACAAGGTCGACCTCAGAACTTTGTTCAGTTTGTCTCGGTGACCGATAATGGAAGGAAGGGCAGGCAACTGGTCGACTTCATTTAAATAAACAAATAAAAAATAAGATAAACTCTCAGGAATAGATAAATAATAACAAAAATTGTAAAGTGGAGAAAGCGAGAGCGCGCGAATGCACTCAAGCAAACACAAACAGCACAGCACGATGCGTATTTTTTTTTAAAATTGACAAAATAAATCAAAAATAAATCAAAAATAAAAATAAGTGGAAAAGGCGAGAGTGGGTGAGCACACAGGAGCAAAGACAAGCAGCGCAGCTTGATGCGTAGTAAAAAAAATAATAAATAGACAACTGGTCGACCTCATTAGAAATAAAAACCCAAAAGATTAGATAGACAAACAAACAAACACATAAATGTGGAGAGAAGGGCAGTGCGCGCAGGAGCAAAGGTAAACAGCAGACAGACCTGAATCCTTATCTTTACAAGGTCGACCTCAGAACTTTGTTCAGTTTGTCTCGGTGACGGATAATGGAAGGAAGGGCATGCAACTGGTCGACTTCAATTAAATAAACAAATAAAAAATAAGATAAACTCTCAGGAATAGATAAATAATAACAAAAAAATTGTAAAGTGGAGAAAGCGCGAGCGCGCAAATGCACTGAAGCAAACACAAACAGCACAGCACGATGCGTATTTTTTTTAAAATTGACAAAATAAATCAAAAATAAATCAAAAATAAAAATAAGTGGAAAAGGCGAGAGTGCGCGAGCACACAGGAGCAAAGACAAGCAGCGCAGCTTGATGCATAGTAAAAAAAATAATAAATAGACAACTGGTCGACCTCATTAGAAATAAAAACCCAAAAGATTAGAGAGACAAACAAACAAACACATAAATGTGGAGAGAAGGGCAGTGCGCGCAGGAGCAAAGGTAAACAGCAGACAGACCTGAATCCTTATCTTTACAAGGTCGACCTCAGAACTTTGTTCAGTTTGTCTCGGTGACAGATAATGGAAGGAAGGGCAGGCAACTGGTCGACTTCATTTAAATAAACAAATAAAAAATAAGATAAACTCTCAGGAATATATAAATAATAACAAAAAATTGTAAAGTGGAGAAAGCACGAGCACGCGAATGCACTCAAGCAAACACAAACAACACATCACGATGCGTATTTTTTTTAATTGACAAAATAAATCAAAAATAAATCAAAAATAAAAATAAGTGGAAAAGGCGAGAGTGCGCGAGCACACAGGAGCAAAGACAAGCAGCGCAGCTTGATGCGTAGTAAAAAAAATAATAAATAGACAACTGGTCGACCTCATTAGAAATAAAAACCCAAAAGTTTAGATAGACAAACAAACAAACACATAAATGTGGAGAGAAGGGCAGTGCGGGCAGGAGCAAAGGTAAACAGCAGACAGACCTGAATCCTTATCTTTACAAGGTCGACCTCAGAACTTTGTTCAGTTTGTCTCGGTGACGGATAATGGAAGGAAGGGCAGGCAACTGGTCGACTTCATTTAAATAAAAAAATAAAAAATAAGATAAACTCTCAGGAATAGATAAATAATAACAAAAAAATTGTAACGTGCAGAGAGCGAGAGCGCGCGAATGCACTCAAGCAAACACAAACAGCACAGCACGATGCGTATTTTTTTTAAATTGACAAAATAAATAAAAAATAAATCAAAAATAAAAATAAGTGGAAAAGGCGAGAGTGCGCGAGCACACAGGAGCAAAGACAAGCAGCGCAGCTTGACGCGTAGTAAAAAAAATAATAAATAGACAACTGGTCGACCTCATTAGAAATAAAAACCCAAAAGATTAGATAGACAAACAAACAAACACATAAATGTGGAGAGAAGGGCAGTGCGCGCAGGAGCAAAGGTAAAAAGCAGACACACCTCAATCCTTATCTGTACAAGGTCGACCTCAGAACTTTGTTCAGTTTGTCTCGGTGACCGATAATGGAAGGAAGGGCAGGCAACTGGTCGACTTCATTTAAATAAACAAATAAAAAATAAGATAAACTCTCAGGAATAGATAAATAATAACAAAAATTGTAAAGTGGAGAAAGCGAGAGCGCGCGAATGCACTCAAGCAAACACAAACAGCACAGCACGATGCGTATTTTTTTTAAAATTGACAAAATAAATCAATCAAAAATAAAAATAAGTGGAAAAGGCGAGAGTGCGCGAGCACACAGGAGCAAAGACAAGCAGCGCAGCTTGATGCGTAGTAAAAAAAATAATAAATAGACAACTGGGCGACCTCATTAGAAATAAAAACCCAAAAGATTAGATAGACAAACAAAGAAACACATAAATGTGGGGGGAAGGGCAGTGCGCGCAGGAGCAAAGGTAAACAGCAGACAGACCTGAATCCTTATCTTTACAAGGGCGACCTCAGTACTTTGTTCAGTTTGTCTCGGTGACGGATAATGGAAGGAAGGGCAGGCAACTGGTCGACTTCATTTAAATAAACAAATAAAAAATAAGATAAACTCTCAGGAATAGATAAATAATAACAAAAAAATTGTAAAGTGGAGAAAGCGAGAGCGCGCTAATGTACTCAAGCAAACACAAACAGCACAGCACGATGCGTATTTTTTTTTAAATTGACAAAATAAATCAAAAATAAATCAAAAATAAAAATAAGTGGAAAAGGCGAGAGTGCGCGAGCACACAGGAGGAAAGACAAGCAGCGCAGCTTGATGCGTAGTAAAAAAAATAATAAATAGACAACTGGTCGACCTCATTAGAAATAAAAACCCAAAAGATTAGATAGACAAACAAACAAACACATAAATGTGGAGAGAAGCCAGTGCGCGCAGGAGCAAAGGTAAACAGCAGACAGACCTGAATTCTTATCTTTACAAGGTCGACCTCAGAACTTTGTTCAGTTTGTCTCGGTGACTGATAATGGAAGGAAGGGCAGGCAACTGGTCGACTTCATTTAAATAAACAAATAAAAAATAAGATAAACTCTCAGGAATAGATAAATAATTACAAAAAAATTGTAAAGTGGAGAAAGCGAGAGCGCGCGAATGCACTCAAGCAAACACAAACAGTACAGCACGGTGCGTATTTATTTTTAAAATTGACAAAATAAATCAAAAATAAAAATAAGTGGAAAAGGCGAGAGTGCGCGAGCACACAGGAGCAAAGACAACCAGCGCAGCTTGATGCGTAGTAAAAAAAATAATAAATAGACAACTGGTCGACCTCATTAGAAATAAAAACCCAAAAGATTAGATAGACAAACAAACAAACACATAAATGTGGAGAGAAGGGCAGTGCGCGCAGGAGCAAAGGTAAACAGCAGACAGACCTGAATCCTTATCTTTACAAGGTCGACCTCAGAACTTTGTTCAGTTTGTCTCGGTGACGGATAATGGAAGGAAGGGCAGGCAACTGGTCGACTTCATTTAAATAAACAAATAAAAAATAAGATAAACTCTCAGGAATAGATAAATAATAACGTAAAAATGTAAAGTGGAGAAAGCCAGAGCGCGCGAATGCACTCAAGCAAACACAAACAGCACAGCACGATGCGTATTTTTTTTTAAAATTGACAAAATAAATAAAAAATAAATCAAAAATAAAAATAAGTGGAAAAGGCGAGAGTGCGCGAGCACACAGGAGCAAAGACAAGCAGCGCAGCTTGATGCGTAGTAAAAAAAATAATAAATAGACAACTGGTCGACCTCATTAGAAATAAAAACCCAAAAGATTAGATAGACAAACAAACAAACACATAAATGTGGAGAGAAGGGCAGTGCGCGCAGGAGCAAAGGTAAAAAGCAGACACACCTGAATCCTTATCTGTACAAGGTCGACCTCAGAACTTTGTTCAGTTTGTCTCGGTGACCGATAATGGAAGGAAGGGCAGGCAACTGGTCGACTTCATTTAAATAAACAAATAAAAAATAAGATAAACTCTCAGGAATAGATAAATAATAACAAAAATTGTAAAGTGGAGAAAGCGAGAGCGCGCGAATGCACTCAAGCAAACACAAACAGCACAGCACGATGCGTATTTTTTTTTAAAATTGACAAAATAAATCAAAAATAAATCAAAAATAAAAATAAGTGGAAAAGGCGAGAGTGGGTGAGCACACAGGAGCAAAGACAAGCAGCGCAGCTTGATGCGTAGTAAAAAAAATAATAAATAGACAACTGGTCGACCTCATTAGAAATAAAAACCCAAAAGATTAGATAGACAAACAAACAAACACATAAATGTGGAGAGAAGGGCAGTGCGCGCAGGAGCAAAGGTAAACAGCAGACAGACCTGAATCCTTATCTTTACAAGGTCGACCTCAGAACTTTGTTCAGTTTGTCTCGGTGACGGATAATGGAAGGAAGGGCATGCAACTGGTCGACTTCAATTAAATAAACAAATAAAAAATAAGATAAACTCTCAGGAATAGATAAATAATAACAAAAAAATTGTAAAGTGGAGAAAGCGCGAGCGCGCAAATGCACTGAAGCAAACACAAACAGCACAGCACGATGCGTATTTTTTTTAAAATTGACAAAATAAATCAAAAATAAATCAAAAATAAAAATAAGTGGAAAAGGCGAGAGTGCGCGAGCACACAGGAGCAAAGACAAGCAGCGCAGCTTGATGCATAGTAAAAAAAATAATAAATAGACAACTGGTCGACCTCATTAGAAATAAAAACCCAAAAGATTAGAGAGACAAACAAACAAACACATAAATGTGGAGAGAAGGGCAGTGCGCGCAGGAGCAAAGGTAAACAGCAGACAGACCTGAATCCTTATCTTTACAAGGTCGACCTCAGAACTTTGTTCAGTTTGTCTCGGTGACCGATAATGGAAGGAAGGGCAGGCAACTGGTCGACTTCATTTAAATAAACAAATAAAAAATAAGATAAACTCTCAGGAATAGATAAATAATAACAAAAATTGTAAAGTGGAGAAAGCGAGAGCGCGCGAATGCACTCAAGCAAACACAAACAGCACAGCACGATGCGTATTTTTTTTTAAAATTGACAAAATAAATCAAAAATAAATCAAAAATAAAAATAAGTGGAAAAGGCGAGAGTGGGTGAGCACACAGGAGCAAAGACAAGCAGCGCAGCTTGATGCGTAGTAAAAAAAATAATAAATAGACAACTGGTCGACCTCATTAGAAATAAAAACCCAAAAGATTAGATAGACAAACAAACAAACACATAAATGTGGAGAGAAGGGCAGTGCGCGCAGGAGCAAAGGTAAACAGCAGACAGACCTGAATCCTTATCTTTACAAGGTCGACCTCAGAACTTTGTTCAGTTTGTCTCGGTGACGGATAATGGAAGGAAGGGCATGCAACTGGTCGACTTCAATTAAATAAACAAATAAAAAATAAGATAAACTCTCAGGAATAGATAAATAATAACAAAAAAATTGTAAAGTGGAGAAAGCGCGAGCGCGCAAATGCACTGAAGCAAACACAAACAGCACAGCACGATGCGTATTTTTTTTAAAATTGACAAAATAAATCAAAAATAAATCAAAAATAAAAATAAGTGGAAAAGGCGAGAGTGCGCGAGCACACAGGAGCAAAGACAAGCAGCGCAGCTTGATGCATAGTAAAAAAAATAATAAATAGACAACTGGTCGACCTCATTAGAAATAAAAACCCAAAAGATTAGAGAGACAAACAAACAAACACATAAATGTGGAGAGAAGGGCAGTGCGCGCAGGAGCAAAGGTAAACAGCAGACAGACCTGAATCCTTATCTTTACAAGGTCGACCTCAGAACTTTGTTCAGTTTGTCTCGGTGACAGATAATGGAAGGAAGGGCAGGCAACTGGTCGACTTCATTTAAATAAACAAATAAAAAATAAGATAAACTCTCAGGAATATATAAATAATAACAAAAAATTGTAAAGTGGAGAAAGCACGAGCACGCGAATGCACTCAAGCAAACACAAACAACACATCACGATGCGTATTTTTTTTAATTGACAAAATAAATCAAAAATAAATCAAAAATAAAAATAAGTGGAAAAGGCGAGAGTGCGCGAGCACACAGGAGCAAAGACAAGCAGCGCAGCTTGATGCGTAGTAAAAAAAATAATAAATAGACAACTGGTCGACCTCATTAGAAATAAAAACCCAAAAGTTTAGATAGACAAACAAACAAACACATAAATGTGGAGAGAAGGGCAGTGCGGGCAGGAGCAAAGGTAAACAGCAGACAGACCTGAATCCTTATCTTTACAAGGTCGACCTCAGAACTTTGTTCAGTTTGTCTCGGTGACGGATAATGGAAGGAAGGGCAGGCAACTGGTCGACTTCATTTAAATAAAAAAATAAAAAATAAGATAAACTCTCAGGAATAGATAAATAATAACAAAAAAATTGTAACGTGCAGAGAGCGAGAGCGCGCGAATGCACTCAAGCAAACACAAACAGCACAGCACGATGCGTATTTTTTTTAAATTGACAAAATAAATAAAAAATAAATCAAAAATAAAAATAAGTGGAAAAGGCGAGAGTGCGCGAGCACACAGGAGCAAAGACAAGCAGCGCAGCTTGACGCGTAGTAAAAAAAATAATAAATAGACAACTGGTCGACCTCATTAGAAATAAAAACCCAAAAGATTAGATAGACAAACAAACAAACACATAAATGTGGAGAGAAGGGCAGTGCGCGCAGGAGCAAAGGTAAAAAGCAGACACACCTCAATCCTTATCTGTACAAGGTCGACCTCAGAACTTTGTTCAGTTTGTCTCGGTGACCGATAATGGAAGGAAGGGCAGGCAACTGGTCGACTTCATTTAAATAAACAAATAAAAAATAAGATAAACTCTCAGGAATAGATAAATAATAACAAAAATTGTAAAGTGGAGAAAGCGAGAGCGCGCGAATGCACTCAAGCAAACACAAACAGCACAGCACGATGCGTATTTTTTTTAAAATTGACAAAATAAATCAATCAAAAATAAAAATAAGTGGAAAAGGCGAGAGTGCGCGAGCACACAGGAGCAAAGACAAGCAGCGCAGCTTGATGCGTAGTAAAAAAAATAATAAATAGACAACTGGGCGACCTCATTAGAAATAAAAACCCAAAAGATTAGATAGACAAACAAAGAAACACATAAATGTGGGGGGAAGGGCAGTGCGCGCAGGAGCAAAGGTAAACAGCAGACAGACCTGAATCCTTATCTTTACAAGGGCGACCTCAGTACTTTGTTCAGTTTGTCTCGGTGACGGATAATGGAAGGAAGGGCAGGCAACTGGTCGACTTCATTTAAATAAACAAATAAAAAATAAGATAAACTCTCAGGAATAGATAAATAATAACAAAAAAATTGTAAAGTGGAGAAAGCGAGAGCGCGCTAATGTACTCAAGCAAACACAAACAGCACAGCACGATGCGTATTTTTTTTTAAATTGACAAAATAAATCAAAAATAAATCAAAAATAAAAATAAGTGGAAAAGGCGAGAGTGCGCGAGCACACAGGAGGAAAGACAAGCAGCGCAGCTTGATGCGTAGTAAAAAAAATAATAAATAGACAACTGGTCGACCTCATTAGAAATAAAAACCCAAAAGATTAGATAGACAAACAAACAAACACATAAATGTGGAGAGAAGCCAGTGCGCGCAGGAGCAAAGGTAAACAGCAGACAGACCTGAATTCTTATCTTTACAAGGTCGACCTCAGAACTTTGTTCAGTTTGTCTCGGTGACTGATAATGGAAGGAAGGGCAGGCAACTGGTCGACTTCATTTAAATAAACAAATAAAAAATAAGATAAACTCTCAGGAATAGATAAATAATTACAAAAAAATTGTAAAGTGGAGAAAGCGAGAGCGCGCGAATGCACTCAAGCAAACACAAACAGTACAGCACGGTGCGTATTTATTTTTAAAATTGACAAAATAAATCAAAAATAAAAATAAGTGGAAAAGGCGAGAGTGCGCGAGCACACAGGAGCAAAGACAACCAGCGCAGCTTGATGCGTAGTAAAAAAAATAATAAATAGACAACTGGTCGACCTCATTAGAAATAAAAACCCAAAAGATTAGATAGACAAACAAACAAACACATAAATGTGGAGAGAAGGGCAGTGCGCGCAGGAGCAAAGGTAAACAGCAGACAGACCTGAATCCTTATCTTTACAAGGTCGACCTCAGAACTTTGTTCAGTTTGTCTCGGTGACGGATAATGGAAGGAAGGGCAGGCAACTGGTCGACTTCATTTAAATAAACAAATAAAAAATAAGATAAACTCTCAGGAATAGATAAATAATAACGTAAAAATGTAAAGTGGAGAAAGCCAGAGCGCGCGAATGCACTCAAGCAAACACAAACAGCACAGCACGATGCGTATTTTTTTTTAAAATTGACAAAATAAATAAAAAATAAATCAAAAATAAAAATAAGTGGAAAAGGCGAGAGTGCGCGAGCACACAGGAGCAAAGACAAGCAGCGCAGCTTGATGCGTAGTAAAAAAAATAATAAATAGACAACTGGTCGACCTCATTAGAAATAAAAACCCAAAAGATTAGATAGACAAACAAACAAACACATAAATGTGGAGAGAAGGGCAGTGCGCGCAGGAGCAAAGGTAAAAAGCAGACACACCTGAATCCTTATCTGTACAAGGTCGACCTCAGAACTTTGTTCAGTTTGTCTCGGTGACCGATAATGGAAGGAAGGGCAGGCAACTGGTCGACTTCATTTAAATAAACAAATAAAAAATAAGATAAACTCTCAGGAATAGATAAATAATAACAAAAATTGTAAAGTGGAGAAAGCGAGAGCGCGCGAATGCACTCAAGCAAACACAAACAGCACAGCACGATGCGTATTTTTTTTTAAAATTGACAAAATAAATCAAAAATAAATCAAAAATAAAAATAAGTGGAAAAGGCGAGAGTGGGTGAGCACACAGGAGCAAAGACAAGCAGCGCAGCTTGATGCGTAGTAAAAAAAATAATAAATAGACAACTGGTCGACCTCATTAGAAATAAAAACCCAAAAGATTAGATAGACAAACAAACAAACACATAAATGTGGAGAGAAGGGCAGTGCGCGCAGGAGCAAAGGTAAACAGCAGACAGACCTGAATCCTTATCTTTACAAGGTCGACCTCAGAACTTTGTTCAGTTTGTCTCGGTGACGGATAATGGAAGGAAGGGCATGCAACTGGTCGACTTCAATTAAATAAACAAATAAAAAATAAGATAAACTCTCAGGAATAGATAAATAATAACAAAAAAATTGTAAAGTGGAGAAAGCGCGAGCGCGCAAATGCACTGAAGCAAACACAAACAGCACAGCACGATGCGTATTTTTTTTAAAATTGACAAAATAAATCAAAAATAAATCAAAAATAAAAATAAGTGGAAAAGGCGAGAGTGCGCGAGCACACAGGAGCAAAGACAAGCAGCGCAGCTTGATGCATAGTAAAAAAAATAATAAATAGACAACTGGTCGACCTCATTAGAAATAAAAACCCAAAAGATTAGAGAGACAAACAAACAAACACATAAATGTGGAGAGAAGGGCAGTGCGCGCAGGAGCAAAGGTAAACAGCAGACAGACCTGAATCCTTATCTTTACAAGGTCGACCTCAGAACTTTGTTCAGTTTGTCTCGGTGACAGATAATGGAAGGAAGGGCAGGCAACTGGTCGACTTCATTTAAATAAACAAATAAAAAATAAGATAAACTCTCAGGAATATATAAATAATAACAAAAAATTGTAAAGTGGAGAAAGCACGAGCACGCGAATGCACTCAAGCAAACACAAACAACACATCACGATGCGTATTTTTTTTAATTGACAAAATAAATCAAAAATAAATCAAAAATAAAAATAAGTGGAAAAGGCGAGAGTGCGCGAGCACACAGGAGCAAAGACAAGCAGCGCAGCTTGATGCGTAGTAAAAAAAATAATAAATAGACAACTGGTCGACCTCATTAGAAATAAAAACCCAAAAGTTTAGATAGACAAACAAACAAACACATAAATGTGGAGAGAAGGGCAGTGCGGGCAGGAGCAAAGGTAAACAGCAGACAGACCTGAATCCTTATCTTTACAAGGTCGACCTCAGAACTTTGTTCAGTTTGTCTCGGTGACGGATAATGGAAGGAAGGGCAGGCAACTGGTCGACTTCATTTAAATAAAAAAATAAAAAATAAGATAAACTCTCAGGAATAGATAAATAATAACAAAAAAATTGTAACGTGCAGAGAGCGAGAGCGCGCGAATGCACTCAAGCAAACACAAACAGCACAGCACGATGCGTATTTTTTTTAAATTGACAAAATAAATAAAAAATAAATCAAAAATAAAAATAAGTGGAAAAGGCGAGAGTGCGCGAGCACACAGGAGCAAAGACAAGCAGCGCAGCTTGACGCGTAGTAAAAAAAATAATAAATAGACAACTGGTCGACCTCATTAGAAATAAAAACCCAAAAGATTAGATAGACAAACAAACAAACACATAAATGTGGAGAGAAGGGCAGTGCGCGCAGGAGCAAAGGTAAAAAGCAGACACACCTCAATCCTTATCTGTACAAGGTCGACCTCAGAACTTTGTTCAGTTTGTCTCGGTGACCGATAATGGAAGGAAGGGCAGGCAACTGGTCGACTTCATTTAAATAAACAAATAAAAAATAAGATAAACTCTCAGGAATAGATAAATAATAACAAAAATTGTAAAGTGGAGAAAGCGAGAGCGCGCGAATGCACTCAAGCAATCAAAAACAGCACAGCACGATGCGTATTTTTTTTAAATTGACAAAATAAATCAAAAATAAATCAAAAATAAAAATAAGTGGAAAAGGCGAGAGTGCGCGAGCACACAGGAGCAAAGACAAGCAGCGCAGCTTGATGCGTAGTAAAAAAAAATAATAAATAGACAACTGGTCGACCTCATTAGAAATAAAAACCCAAAAGATTAGAGAGACAAACAAACAAACACATAAATGTGGAGAGAAGGGCAGTGCGCGCAGGAGCAAAGGTAAACAGCAGACAGACCTGAATCCTTATCTTTACAAGGTCGACCTCAGAACTTTGTTCAGTTTGTCTCGGTGACAGATAATGGAAGGAAGGGCAGGCAACTGGTCGACTTCATTTAAATAAACAAATAAAAAATAAGATAAACTCTCAGGAATATATAAATAATAACAAAAAATTGTAAAGTGGAGAAAGCATGAGCACGCGAATGCACTCAAGCAAACACAAACAACACATCACGATGCGTATTTTTTTTAATTGACAAAATAAATCAAAAATAAATCAAAAATAAAAATAAGTGGAAAAGGCGAGAGTGCGCGAGCACACAGGAGCAAAGACAAGCAGCGCAGCTTGATGCGTAGTAAAAAAAATAATAAATAGACAACTGGTCGACCTCATTATAAATAAAAACCCAAAAGATTAGATAGACAAACAAACAAACACATAAATGTGGAGAGAAGGGCAGTGCGGGCAGGAGCAAAGGTAAACAGCAGACAGACCTGAATCCTTATCTTTACAAGTTCGACCTCAGAACTTTGTTCAGTTTGTCTCGGTGACGGATAATGGAAGGAAGGGCAGGCAACTGGTCGACTTCATTTAAATAAACAAATCAAAAATAAGATAAACTCTCAGGAATAGATAAATAATAACAAAAAAATTGTAAAGTGGAGAAAGCGAGAGCGCGCGAATGCACTCAAGCAAACACTAACAGCACAGCACGATGCGTATTTTTTTTTAAATTGACAAAATAAATCAAAAATAAATCAAAAATAAAAATAAGTGGAAAAGGCGAGAGTGCGCGAGCACACAGGAGCAAAGACAAGCAGCGCAGCTTGATGCGTAGTAAAAAAAATAATAAATAGACAACTGGTCGACCTCATTAGAAATAAAAACCCAAAAGATTAGATAGACAAACAAACAAACACATAAATGTGGAGAGAAGGGCACTGCGCGCAGGAGCAAAGGTAAACAGCAGACAGACCTGAATCCTTATCTTTACAAGGTCGACCTCAGAACTTTGTTCAGTTTGTCTCGGTGAAGGATAATGGAAGGAAGGACAGGAAACTGGTCGACTTCATTTAAATAAACAAATAAAAAATAAGATAAACTCTCAGGAATAGATAAATAATAACAAAAAAATTGTAAAGTGGAGAAAGCGAGAGCGAGCGAATGCACTCAAGCAAACACAAACAGCACAGCACGATGCGTATTTTTTTTTAAATTGACAAAATAAACCAAAAAATAAATCAAAAATAAAAATAAGTGGAAAAGGCGAGAGTGCGCTTGCACACAGGAGCAAAGACAAGCAGCGCAGCTTGATGCGTAGTAAAAAAAATAATAAATAGACAACTGGTCGACCTCATTAGAAATAAAAACCCAAAAGATTAGATAGACAAACAAACAAACACATAAATGTGGAGAGAAGGGCAGTGCGCGCAGGAGCAAAGGTAAACAGCAGACAGACCTGTATCCTTATCTTTACAAGGTCGACCTCAGAACTTTGTTCAGTTTGTCTCGGTGACGGATAATGGAAGGAAGGGCAGGCAACTGGTCGACTTCATTTAAATAAACAAATAAAAAATAAGATAAACTCTCAGGAATAGATAAATAATAACAAAAAAATTGTAAAGTGGAGAAAGCGAGAGCGCGCGAATGCACTCAATCAAAAACAAACAGCACAGCACGATGCGTATTTTTTTTAAATTGACAAAATAAATCAAAAATAAATCAAAAATAAAAATAAGTGGAAAAGGCGAGAGTGCGCGAGCACACAGGAGCAAAGACAAGCAGCGCAGCTTGATGCGTAGTAAAAAAAATAATAAATAGACAACTGGTCGACCTCATTAGAAATAAAAACCCGAAAGATTAGATAGACAAACAAACAAACACATAAATGTGCAGAGAAGGGCAGTGCGCGCAGGAGCAAAGGTAAACAGCAGACAGACCTGAATCCTTATCTTTACAAGGTCGACCTCAGAACTTTGTTCAGTTTGTCTCCGTGACGGATAATTGAAGGAAGGGCAGGCAACTGGTCGACTTCATATAAATAAACAAATACAAAATAAGATAAACTCTCAGGAATAGATAAATAATAACAAAAAAATTGTAAAGTGCAGAGAGCGAGAGCGCGCGAATGCACTCAAGCAAACACAAACAGCACAGCACGATGCGTATTTTTTTTTTAAATTGACAAAATAAATCAAAAATAAATCAAAAATAAGTGGAAAAGGCGAGAGTGCGCGAGCACACAGGAGCAAAGACAAGCAGCGCAGCTTGATGCGTAGTAAAAAAATAATAAATAGACAACTGGTCGACCTCATTAGAAATAAAAAACAAAAGATTAGATAGACAAACAAACAAACACATAAATGTGGAGAGAAGGGCAGTGCGCGCAGGAGGAAAGGTAAACAGCAGACACACCTGAATCCTTATCTTTACAAGGTCGACCTCAGAACTTTGTTCAGTTTGTCTCGGTGACGGATAATGGAAGGAAGGGCAGGCAACTGGTCGACTTCATTTAAATAAAGAAATAAATATAAGATAAACTCTCAGGAATAGATAAATAATAACAAAAAAATTGTAAAGTGGAGAAAGCGAGACGCGCGAATGCACTCAAGCAAACACAAACAGCACAGCACGATGCGTATTTTTTTTTAAATTGACAAAATAAACCAAAAATAAATCAAAAATAAAAATAAGTGTCAAAGGCGAGAGTGCGCGAGCACACAGGAGCAAAGACAAGCAGCGCAGCTTGATGCGTAGTAAAAAACATAATAAATAGACAACTGCTCGACCTCATTAGAAATAAAAACCCAAAAGATTAGATAGACAAACAAACAAACACATAAATGTGGAGAGAAGGGCAGTGCGCGCAGGAGCAAAGGTAAACAGCAGACAGACCTGAATCCTTATCTTTACAAGGTCGACCTCAAAACATTGTTCAGTTTGTCTCGGTGACGGATAATGGAAGGAAGGGCAGGCAACTGGTCGACTTCATTTAAGTAAACAAATAAAAAATAAGATAAACTCTCAGGAATAGATAAATAATAACAAAAAAATTGTAAAGTGGAGAAAGCGAGAGCGCGCGAATGCACTCAAGCAAACACAAACAGCACAGCACGATGCGTATTTTTTTTAAATTGACAAAATAAAACAAAAATAAATCAAAAATAGAAATAAGTGGAAAAGGCGAGAGTGCGCGAGCACACAGGAGCAAAGACAAGCAGCGCAGCTTGATGCGTAGTAAAAAAAACAATAAATAGACAACTGGTCGACCTCATTAGAAATAAAAACCCAAAAGATTAGATAGACAAACAAACAAACACATAAATGTGGAGAGAAGGGCAGTGTGCGCAGGAGCAAAGGTAAACAGCAGACAGACCTGAATCCTTATCTTTACAAGGTCGACCTCAGAACTTTGTTCAGTTTGTCTCGGTGACGGATAATGGAAGGAAGGGCAGGCAACTGGTCGACTTCATTTAAATAAACAAATAAAAAATAAGATAAACTCTCAGGAATAGATAAATAATAACAAAAAAATTGTAAAGTGGAGAAAGCGAGAGCGCGCGAATGCACTCAAGCAAACACAAACAGCACAGCACGATGCGTAATTTTTTTTAATTGACAAAATAAACCAAAAATAAATCAAAAATAAAAATAAGTGGAAAAGGCGAGAGTGCGCGAGCACACAGGAGCAAAGACAAGCAGCGCAGCTTGATGCGTAGTAAAAAAAATAATAAATAGACAACTGGTCGACCTCATTAGAAATAAAAACCCAAAAGATTAGATAGACAAACAAACAAACACATAAATGTGGAGAGAAGGGCAGTGCGCGCATTAGCAAAGGTAAACAGCAGACAGACCTGAAACCTTACCTTTACAAGGTCGACCTCAGAACTTTGTTCAGTTTGTCTCGGTGACGGATAATGGAAGGAAGGGCAGGCAACTGGTCGACTTCATTTAAATAAACTAATAAAAATAAGATAAACTCTCAGGAATAGATAAATAATAACAAAAAAATTGTAAAGTGGAGAAAGCGAGAGCGCGCGAATGCACTCAAGCAAACGCAAACAGCACAGCACGATGCGTATTTTTTTTTAAATTGACAAAATAAATCAAAAATAAATCAAAAATAAAAATAAGTGGAAAAGGCGAGAGTGCGCGAGCACACAGGAGCAAAGACAAGCAGCGCAGCTTGATGCGTAGTAAAAAAAATAATAAATAGACAACTGGTCGACCTCATTAGAAATAAAAACCCAAAAGATTAGATAGACAAACAAACAAACACATAAATGTGGACAGAAGGGCAGTGCGCACAGGAGCAAAGGTAAACAGCAGAGAGACCTGAATCCTTATCTTTACAATGTCGACCTCAGAACTTTGTTCAGTTTGTCTCGGTGACGGATAATGGAAGGAAGGGCAGGCAACTGGTCGACTTCATTTAAATAAACAAATAAAAAATAAGATAAACTCTCAGGAATAGATAAATAATAACAAAAAAATTGTAAAGTGGAGAAAGCGAGAGCGCGCGAATGCACTCAAGCAAACACAAACAGCACAGCACGATGCGTATTTTTTTTAAAATTGACAAAATAAATCAAAAATAAATCACAAATAAAAATAAGTGGAAAAGGCGAGAGTGCGCGAGCACACAGGAGCAAAGAAAAGCAGCGCAGCTTGATGCGTAGTAAAAAAAATAATAAATAGACAACTGGTCGACCTCATTAGAAATAAAAACCCAAAAGATTAGATAGACAAACAAACAAACACATAAATGTGGAGAGAAGGGCAGTGCGCGCAGGAGCAAAGGTATACAGCAGACAGACCTGAATCCTTATCTTTACAAGGTCGACCTCAGAACTTTGTTCAATTTGTCTCGGTGACGGATAATGGAAGGAAGGGCAGGCAACTGGTCCACTTCATTTAAATAAACAAATAAAAAATAAGATAAACTCTCAGGAATAGATAAATAATAACAAAAAAATTGTAAAGTGGAGAAAGCGAGAGCGCGCGAATGCACTCAAGCAAACACAAACAGCACAGCACGATGCGTATTTTTTTTAAATTGACAAAATAAACCAAAAATAAATCAAAAATAAAAATAAGTGGAAAAGGCGAGATTGCGCGAGCACACAGGAGCAAAGACAAGCAGCGCAGCTTGATGCGTAGTAAAAAAAATAATAAATAGACAACTGGTCGACCTCATTAGAAATAAAATCCCAAAAGATTAGATAGACAAACAAACAAACACATAAATGTGGAGAGAAGGGCAGTGCGCGCAGGAGCAAAGGTAAACAGCAGACAGACCTGAATCCTTATCTTTACAAGGTCGACCTCAGAACTTTGTTCAGTTTGTCTCGGTGAAGGATAATGGAAGGAAGGGCAGGCAACTGGTCGACTTCATTTAAATAAACAAATAAAAAATAAGATAAACTCTCAGGAATAGATAAATAATAACAAAAAAATTGTAAAGTGGGGAAAGTGAGAGCGCGCGAATGCATTCAAGCAAACACAAACAGAACAGCACGATGCGTATTTTTTTTAAATTGACAAAATAAATCAAAAATAAATCAAAAATAAAAATAAGTGGAAAAGGCGAGAGTGCGCGAGCACACAGGAGCAAAGACAAGCAGCGCAGCTTGATGCGTAGTAAAAAAAATAATAAATAGACAACTGGTCGACCTCATTAGAAATAAAAACCCAAAAGATTAGATAGACAAACAAACAAACACATAAATGTGGAGAGAAGGGCAGTGCGCGCAGGAGCAAAGGTAAACAGCAGACAGACCTGAATCCTTATCTTTAAAAGGTCGACCTCAGAACTTTGTTCAGTTTGACTCGGTGACGGATAATGGAAGGAAGGGCAGGCAACTGGTCGACTTCATTTAAATAAACAAATCAAAAAATAAGATAAACTCTCAGGAATAGATAAATAATAACAAAAAAATTGTAAAGTGGAGAAAGCGAGAGCGCGCGAATGCACTCAAGCAAACACAAACAGCACAGCACGATGCGTATTTTTTTTAAAAATTGACAAAATAAATCAAAAATAAATCAAAAATAAAAATAAGTGGAAAAGGCGAGAGTGCGCGAGCACACAGGAGCAAAGACAAGCAGCGCAGCTTGATGCGTAGTAAAAAAAATAATAAATAGACAACTGGTCGACCTCATTAGAAATAAAAACACAAAAGATTAGATAGACAAACAAACAAACACATAAATGTGGAGAGAAGGGCAGTGCGCGCAGGAGCAAAGGTAAACAGCAGACAGACCTGAATCCTTATCTTTACAAGGTCGACCTCAGAACTTTGTTCAGTTTGTCTCGGTGACGGATAATGGAAGGAAGGGCAGGCAACTGGTCGACTTCATTTAAATAAAGAAATAAATATAAGATAAACTCTCAGGAATAGATAAATAATAACAAAAAAATTGTAAAGTGGAGAAAGCGAGACGCGCGAATGCACTCAAGCAAACACAAACAGCACAGCACGATGCGTATTTTTTTTTAAATTGACAAAATAAACCAAAAATAAATCAAAAATAAAAATAAGTGGAAAAGGCGAGAGTGCGCGAGCACACAGGAGCAAAGACAAGCAGCGCAGCTTGATGCGTAGTAAAAAAAATAATAAATAGACAACTGCTCGACCTCATTAGAAATAAAAACCCAAAAGATTAGATAGACAAACAAACAAACACATAAATGTGGAGAGAAGGGCAGTGCGCGCAGGAGCAAAGGTAAACAGCAGACAGACCTGAATCCTTATCTTTACAAGGTCGACCTCAAAACATTGTTCAGTTTGTCTCGGTGACGGATAATGGAAGGAAGGGCAGGCAACTGGTCGACTTCATTTAAGTAAACAAATAAAAAATAAGATAAACTCTCAGGAATAGATAAATAATAACAAAAAAATTGTAAAGTGGAGAAAGCGAGAGCACGCGAATGCACTCAAGCAAACACAAACAGCACAGCACGATGCGTATTTTTTTTAAATTGACAAAATAAAACAAAAATAAATCAAAAATAGAAATAAGTGGAAAAGGCGAGAGTGCGCGAGCACACAGGAGCAAAGACAAGCAGCGCAGCTTGATGCGTGGTAAAAAAAAACAATAAATAGACAACTGGTCGACCTCATTAGAAATAAAAACCCAAAAGATTAGATAGACAAACAAACAAACACATAAATGTGGAGAGAAGGCCAGTGCGCGCAGGAGCAAAGGTAAACAGCAGACAGACCTGAATCCTTATCTTTACAAGGTCGACCTCAGAACTTTGTTCAGTTTGTCTCGGTGACGGATAATGGAAGGAAGGGGAGGCAACTGGTAGACTTCATTTAAATAAACAAATAAAAAATAAGATAAACTCTCAGGAATAGATAAATAATAACAAAAAATTGTAAAGTGGAGAAAGCGAGAGCGCGCGATAGCACTCAAGCAAACACAAACAGCACAGCACGATGCGTATTTTATTTTTAAATTGACAAAATAAATCAAAAATAAATCAAAAATAAAAATAAGTGGAAAAGGCGAGAGTCCGCGAGCACACAGGAGCAAAGAAAAGCAGCGCAGCTTGATGCGTAGTAAAAAAAAATAATAAATAGACAACTGGTCGACCTCATTAGAAATAAAAACCCAAAAGATTAGATAGACAAACAAACAAACACATAAATGTGGAGAGAAGGGCAGTGCACGCAGGAGCAAAGGTAAACAGCAGACAGACCTGAATCCTTATCTTTACAAGGTCGACCTCAGAACTTTGTTCAGTTTGTCTCGGTGACGGATAATGGAAGGAAGGGCAGGCAACTGGTCGACTTCATTTAAATAAACTAATAAAAATAAGATAAACTCTCAGGAATAGATAAATAATAACAAAAAAATTGTAAAGTGGAGAAAGCGAGAGCGCGCGAATGCACTCAAGCAAACGCAAACAGCACAGCACGATGCGTATTTTTTTTAAATTGACAAAATAAATCAAAAATGAATCAAAAATAAAAATAAGTGGAAAAGGCGAGAGTGCGCGAGCACACAGGAGCAAAGACAAGCAGCGCAGCTTGATGCGTAGTAAAAAAAATAATAAATAGACAACTGGTCGACCTCATTAGAAATAAAAACACAAAAGATTAGATAGACAAACAAACAAACACATAAATGTGGACAGAAGGGCAGTGCGCACAGGAGCAAAGGTAAACAGCAGAGAGACCTGAATCCTTATCTTTACAATGTCGACCTCAGAACTTTGTTCAGTTTGTCTCGGTGACGGATAATGGAAGGAAGGGCAGGCAACTGGTCGACTTCATTTAAATAAACAAATAAAAAATAAGATGAACTCTCAGGAATAGATAAATAATAACAAAAAAATTGTAAAGTGGAGAAAGCGAGAGCGCGCGAATGCACTCAAGCAAACACAAACAGCACAGCACGATGCGTATTTTTTTTTAAATTGACAAAATAAATCAAAAATAAATCACAAATAAAAATAAGTGGAAAAGGCGAGAGTGCGCGAGCACACAGGAGCAAAGAAAAGCAGCGCAGCTTGATGCGTAGTAAAAAAAATAATAAATAGACAACTGGTCGACCTCATTAGAAATAAAAACCCAAAAGATTAGATAGACAAACAAACAAACACATAAATGTGGAGAGAAGGGCAGTGCGCGCAGGAGCAAAGGTATACAGCAAACAGACCTGAATCCTTATCTTTACAAGGTCGACCTCAGAACTTTGTTCAATTTGTCTCGGTGACGGATAATGGAAGGAAGGGCAGGCAACTGGTCGACTTCATTTAAATAAACAAATAAAAAATAAGATAAACTCTCAGGAATAGATAAATAATAACAAAAAAATTGTAAAGTGGAGATAGCGAGAGCGCGCGAATGCACTCAAGCAAACACAAACAGCACAGCACGATGCGTATTTTTTTTAAAATTGACAAAATAAATCAAAAATAAATCACAAATAAAAATAAGTGGAAAAGGCGAGAGTGCGCGAGCACACAGGAGCAAAGAAAAGCAGCGCAGCTTGATGCGTAGTAAAAAAAATAATAAATAGACAACTGGTCGACCTCATTAGAAATAAAAACCCAAAAGATTAGATAGACAAACAAACAAACACATAAATGTGGAGAGAAGGGCAGTGCGCGCAGGAGCAAAGGTATACAGCAGACAGACCTGAATCCTTATCTTTACAAGGTCGACCTCAGAACTTTGTTCAATTTGTCTCGGTGACGGATAATGGAAGGAAGGGCAGGCAACTGGTCCACTTCATTTAAATAAACAAATAAAAAATAAGATAAACTCTCAGGAATAGATAAATAATAACAAAAAAATTGTAAAGTGGAGAAAGCGAGAGCGCGCGAATGCACTCAAGCAAACACAAACAGCACAGCACGATGCGTATTTTTTTTAAATTGACAAAATAAACCAAAAATAAATCAAAAATAAAAATAAGTGGAAAAGGCGAGAGTGCGCGAGCACACAGGAGCAAAGACAAGCAGCGCAGCTTGATGCGTAGTAAAAAAAATAATAAATAGACAACTGGTCGACCTCATTAGAAATAAAATCCCAAAAGATTAGATAGACAAACAAACAAACACATAAATGTGGAGAGAAGGGCAGTGCGCGCAGGAGCAAAGGTAAACAGCAGACAGACCTGAATCCTTATCTTTACAAGGTCGACCTCAGAACTTTGTTCAGTTTGTCTCGGTGACGGATAATGGAAGGAAGGGCAGGCAACTGGTCGACTTCATTTAAATAAACAAATAAAAAATAAGATAAACTCTCAGGAATAGATAAATAATAACAAAAAAATTGTAAAGTGGGGAAAGTGAGAGCGCGCGAATGCATTCAAGCAAACACAAACAGAACAGCACGATGCGTATTTTTTTTAAATTGACAAAATAAATCAAAAATAAATCAAAAATAAAAATAAGTGGAAAAGGCGAGAGTGCGCGAGCACACAGGAGCAAAGACAAGCAGCGCAGCTTGATGCGTAGTAAAAAAAATAATAAATAGACAACTGGTCGACCTCATTAGAAATAAAAACCCAAAAGATTAGATAGACAAACAAACAAACACATAAATGTGGAGAGAAGGGCAGTGCGCGCAGGAGCAAAGGTAAACAGCAGACAGACCTGAATCCTTATCTTTAAAAGGTCGACCTCAGAACTTTGTTCAGTTTGACTCGGTGACGGATAATGGAAGGAAGGGCAGGCAACTGGTCGACTTCATTTAAATAAACAAATCAAAAATAAGATAAACTCTCAGGAATAGATAAATAATAACAAAAAAATTGTAAAGTGGAGAAAGCGAGAGCGCGCGAATGCACTCAAGCAAACACAAACAGCACAGCACGATGCGTATTTTTTTTAAAAATTGACAAAATAAATCAAAAATAAATCAAAAATAAAAATAAGTGGAAAAGGCGAGAGTGCGCGAGCACACAGGAGCAAAGACAAGCAGCGCAGCTTGATGCGTAGTAAAAAAAATAATAAATAGACAACTGGTCGACCTCATTAGAAATAAAAACACAAAAGATTAGATAGACAAACAAACAAACACATAAATGTGGAGAGAAGGGCAGTGCGCGCAGGAGCAAAGGTAAACAGCAGACAGACCTGAATCCTTATCTTTACAAGGTCGACCTCAGAACTTTGTTCAGTTTGTCTCGGTGACGGATAATGGAAGGAAGGGCAGGCAACTGGTCGACTTCATTTAAATAAAGAAATAAATATAAGATAAACTCTCAGGAATAGATAAATAATAACAAAAAAATTGTAAAGTGGAGAAAGCGAGACGCGCGAATGCACTGAAGCAAACACAAACAGCACAGCACGATGCGTATTTTTTTTTAAATTGACAAAATAAACCAAAAATAAATCAAAAATAAAAATAAGTGGAAAAGGCGAGAGTGCGCGAGCACACAGGAGCAAAGACAAGCAGCGCAGCTTGATGCGTAGTAAAAAAAATAATAAATAGACAACTGCTCGACCTCATTAGAAATAAAAACCCAAAAGATTAGATAGACAAACAAACAAACACATAAATGTGGAGAGAAGGGCAGTGCGCGCAGGAGCAAAGGTAAACAGCAGACAGACCTGAATCCTTATCTTTACAAGGTCGACCTCAAAACATTGTTCAGTTTGTCTCGGTGACGGATAATGGAAGGAAGGGCAGGCAACTGGTCGACTTCATTTAAGTAAACAAATAAAAAATAAGATAAACTCTCAGGAATAGATAAATAATAACAAAAAAAATTGTAAAGTGGAGAAAGCCAGAGCACGCGAATGCACTCAAGCAAACACAAACAGCACAGCACGATGCGTATTTTTTTTAAATTGACAAAATAAAACAAAAATAAATCAAAAATAGAAATAAGTGGAAAAGGCGAGAGTGCGCGAGCACACAGGAGCAAAGACAAGCAGCGCAGCTTGATGCGTAGTAAAAAAAACAATAAATAGACAACTGGTCGACCTCATTATAAATAAAAACCCAAAAGATTAGATAGACAAACAAACAAACACATAAATGTGGAGAGAAGGGCAGTGTGCGCAGGAGCAAAGGTAAACAGCAGACAGACCTGAATCCTTATCTTTACAAGGTCGACCTCAGAACTTTGTTCAGTTTGTCTCGGTGACGGATAATGGAAGGAAGGGCAGGCAACTGGTCGACTTCATTTAAATAAACAAATAAAAAATAAGATAAACTCTCAGGAATAGATAAATAATAACAAAAAAATTGTAAAGTGGAGAAAGCGAGAGCGCGCGAATGCACTCAAGCAAACACAAACAGCACAGCACTATGCGTAATTTTTTTTAATTGACAAAATAAACCAAAAATAAATCAAAAATAAAAATAAGTGGAAAAGGCGAGAGTGCGCGAGCACACAGGAGCAAAGACAAGCAGCGCAGCTTGATGCGTAGTAAAAAAAATAATAAATAGACAACTGGTCGACCTCATTAGAAATAAAAACCCAAAAGATTAGATAGACAAACAAACAAACACATAAATGTGGAGAGAAGGGCAGTGCGCGCAGGAGCAAAGGTAAACAGCATACAGACCTGAATCCTTATCTTTACAAGGTCGACCTCCGAACTTTGTTCAGTTTGTCTAGGTGACGGATAATGGAAGGAAGGGCAGGCAACTGGTCGACTTCATTTAAATAAACAAATAAGAAATTAGATAAACTCTCAGCAATAGAAAAATAATAACAGAAAAATTGTAAAGTGGAGAAAGCGAGAGCGCGCGAATGCACTCAGGCAAATACAAACACCACAGCACGATGCGAATTTTTTTAAAAAATTGACAAAATAAATAAAAAATAAATCAAAAATAAAAATAAGTGGAAAAGGCGAGAGTGCGCGAGCACACAGGAGCAAAGTCAAGCAGCGCAGCTTGATGCG